>NC_063446.1:16131524-16296196 GCF_020379485.1 Brassica napus
AAGAAGAGCACACACTCAGTGTAATAGACGAAGATGCTTGCGTCCCATTCCAAGACGTCCCAAGCCAATAAAGCAGCCATGGAGAGAAAAGAGATGGACCGAGTGAAGAGAAGCCAGCCAGGATGTAACCCTCTCCAGCAGCTCGTCCGTAACCGAGCCGAACCAAGGCTCTCTGACCCTGATCTAGACTGTAGGAAGCTATTGTGCGTCGTATCTTCAACGTCAACGCAGCCTCTTTCTCTGCACAATAGGAACCACAAGGACGCAACGATTGCAGCCAAGACTATACCAAAGCAGATGAAATCGTACCAGTAAACGACCAACCCCATAACTTACTGGCGATGGAACTTGTTAGCTGGTTGGTCTCTTTGGTTTTTGTGGGTTGTTTTTGGGGTTTTTGACGTGAGATGACCAGCAGTTTTGAACGTTTGGTATACTCGTGTAAAATTGAATGTCAGATACTCAAATGTCTTGCTTGATCAAAAAAAAAAGAAAAAGAAAAAAAACTCAAATGCCTCTGATCAAACAAGCATGTAAAAATAATTGTTTAGTTTATTATCCTCGAGATATACAATGGGATCATGGATGGATGTTTCCATATAAAAAAATGTTATACATACATCTTTCTAGATGAATATTATAACTTTGAATTAGAATATAATGTTTTAATGGAATTTGACGTTCAGTAACTAAAATCTTTTTTTTATCAAATATTTAAAACAGACTATCTCAACTGGACAATTTTTTTACAATTTTGCTATAATATTATATGAAATCAAAAGTTTAACAATAAATAATAATAATAATAATTGCATGTATATCAAAGTTAAATATATTTATTTTATTACAATAAGATACTGTTACTTAAGATTTGAAATATTAAAAGTTTATTTTTTATTTGAACCATCATTTTTATTAAGCCTACATCGGGTGTGATTGGTATTTAGCTATAAATGTTGTCCACAGCCTCATTTATTTCTACGGCATTAAATTCACATCAATCAAGTTTTAATAAAAAAATTAATATCGTAGCTCTTGAAATAACTTACAGTTGTGCAAGTGCTCTATACAACCAAATATTCACAGTAATTTTGTGGGGCTTTTCATAAAATTCTACAACAGTAAAATCTAAGACTATGATTATCGGTAATTTCTTACATGGGTTTTTAGAAAAAAAAAATCATAAATAGAAAAAGTTAGAGAGAAACACAACAATTGGTCCTTAATTAGTTTCCAAAAGAACCCGTTTTAAGAACTCTTTCCACCTGTCAACACATTAATGGTTTTAAGCATTTTAATTTTATGATTTAAATAAAATAAATTAAAATAATATTATTTTACCAGATGCTTTTAATAACTTGACCTTTAATGATGCTCTAAAGCCACAGCTAAAAGTTTATAAATTTTTTTCTACAGCCGAATTTTTAAACGTACAGTCATTACCGATCGGAGTTTAAAAACCACAATTTTTTTTTAATTTAAAGAGGCTTAACGACGCTAAATCCACCGTCCAAAACTAGATTATGCCCACTAATATAAATAGAATCATCAGAAGCTAGAAACAAAGCAGCCTTCGCCACGTGATTGGGTTTCAACGCAACACCCTTCAGAATTCCCACGGCTTCACAATATCCCTCCACCTGCTTCGCCGTCTCCTCATCACGGCTAGTCATACTCGTCGCCACCGCAAACGGCGCCACGCCGTTTACTCTAATGCCATGTTTCCCCAACTCACCACAAGCTGACTTAATCAGCCCCAGGAGGGCATGCTTCGACGCTGTGTATCCATGAGGTCCCTGACCACCAATCTCCGCCGTAACGCTAGTCGTACAAACAATGGAACCACGTGTGCCACTACCCACCATGGCACGTGCTGCATGTTTGATAAACGCAGCTGCACCGCGAACGTTAACCCCCATTACACGGTCAAAATGTTCGAGATTCAAGTCGAGGATGCTTCCCGGCGTATCTAAGACGCCGGCGTTGCTGAACAGAACGTCGAGTTTTCCATGCATTTCGACGGTGAACTTAACAGCATTCTCTACCTCTGTTTCGTTTGTGATATCGCATTTGTAATAACTTGCTTTGTCTTTACCTATTGAAACGGCAACGTTCTGGCCTAACTCCTCTTGTATGTCAACAATAACCACTTTAGCTCCGTGGTCAGTGAATAGCCTAGCAGATTCTGCTCCAATCCCGCTGGCTCCGCCTGTTATAATCACGACTTTGCCATCCAATCTTCTGTAATATATAGATCAAGTAAATAATTAGATATATAGTTGTCCAATGGATTAATCAAAATGTGCGTGTTTGAAAAAGATGAGGCACTTGCCTGCTTCCTGACATTGTTAGATAGTCTTCAAAGGATACAACATCAAGGATAAATATATATACTAAAGTAACCCCATCACAAAGTAATTAAAAAGGTAGATTTTTGTATGACAAAAGGGAAGATAATCTTTATTTTATTTCTCTGTATTTATAACTTCATTACAATATCTTTGTTCCTTAAATCACATATTAATTTTTAAACTGAATCTGCATATTTTGAATGTTTAATCTAATATATATTTAATATTATAGATTAAATATTTCTCTTAAAGTTTGATATATAGATTTCTCACCTATGCTAACACATATTCTACTTGCTATATATTAATATTTTAAAAGATTTTCTTTATAAGTTGCTTTTATTTTTAGTATAATGTAGTACCAATCTATTTAAATTTAGGGTGATAAGCCTAGGACGGATCGGGTATCCAGAAAATTTTAAGGTATCCGGATCCGGATCCTTATCCGGCGGATCCATAATTTTACTATCCTTATCCGGATCCGGGGTTCTTGGATATACGGGTGTCGGATATCCTTCTAAAAATTGTAATATCCGGCGGATATTCGGATTCAGATCTGGATCTTTAAAATAAATAAAAATAATAATATTAAAATATATAAAATATTAACAATAATTTAAAAATAAAAATATATATAATGTTTTTAATTATTTCTATGTAGAATATTACAAAAATTTTATATACTATTATAAAAATATATATTAAATAAAATTATTTTATATATATATATATATTATTATTTTTGAAATAGTTATTAATAAAACTTACAGATTCGGATATCCGGACTAACAAATCAAAATATCCGGATTCGGATCCGGCTTTGACGGATTCAACATTTTACTATCCGGATCCGGATTCGGCCCCTCCGGATATCCGGATTCGGCCCCTCCGGATATCCGGATTTTCGGATCGGATCCCGATCTCAGATAAAAGTCACAGGGCTAATTGATGAGTGTATTTTAAGGTAAAGTACTAATTTATAGAATTCTAGCTCAAAATTATCATAAAATCATTATTTAACACGTGGGTTTGGAAATTTCTAGAGAATAGAAAATGTATGTTTATGATATTTTAGTTTATTGGCACGTTTAACAAATTATCCTGTCTTGGATACTCTCAAGTGATCTTCGAGACAGACTCCTTAGTGCTGAAGAAGCTGATTAATGGAGAAGAAGCTATGTGGCCTACAATGATGAGACCTATATTGCAGGAGATAACATTCTTACTGGCGGAAAATCGAGGTTTTAAGGTTGAGTACTATTCGAGAAGCGGTAACAAAGCAGAAGAAATAATAGCGAAGGAGACTTTTACGTTCGCGTTGTCCTAAGTTATATTTTGTTTTGCCAGTGTGGTTAAGATATGAATTTGAATCAGGTTAACGAAAAGTAAGTTGTTGAGCCAAAAAAAAAAACAAATTATCATGTTCTAGCTTCGTAAGTTAATAGTATTATAATTTGTGCATGTGTACATTTATTATGATGAGACGTCTAATTTTTCGCCTTCTTATTTAATTTGATAATTTATGGTTAGCAAACTATTGTTATAACTTTGTATAATGTGTCCTTTTTACTTTATTCATATATGTAGCCTGATCGCATCATATGATATATAGCTTCCATATGCGGACTACACGAGCTCCTAGATGAACACAAATATGATCTTGTATTTTATTTTTCTATACCATTTCTTTTTTTTTTTTCAACACCAAGATTATTCAAAAGCAAAAGTCCCGATTGGTGAAGAAAAGCGACATAACAAGAAAATGCTGGATTTATTGTTTAGAAAAGTCCAAATCCACGTTCTTAACGACACTATAACCACCATCAACGACGAGGTTGTGGCCACTAACGTAAGCCGAATCATCCGAAGCCAGGAACAAAGCAGCCTGAGCAACGTGGCCAACCTTAAGCACCACCCCTTTGAGAATCCCTGCGGCTGCAAAATATTCCTCCACCGTCCTCGCCGTTTCCTCATCGGAGCTATTCATGCTCGTCGCCACCGCATACGGTGCGACGCCGTTAACTCTAATCCCATATTTTCCTAAATCCCCGCAAGCCGACCTAACCAGCCCAAGAAGCCCATGTTTCGATGCCGTGTAAGCATGAGCTCCCGAGCCACCGATCTCTGCGGCACAACTCGTCATACATATGATGGACCCACGCGTGCCTCTCACCACCATGGCTCGCGCAGCGTGTTTTATAAACGCGGCCGCACCACGAACGTTTACCGACATTATTCGGTCAAACTGTTCGAGATTCATGTCGAGGACGCTCCCCGGCTGGTCCATGATACCGGCGTTACTTAACAGAACGTCTAGTTTTCCGTACTTCCCGACGGTGAACTTAACGGCGTTCTCCACTTCCATCTCGTTTGTAACATCGCAGTGGTAGTAAGTAACCTTTTCTTTCCCGATGGAAAGAGCAACGCTTAGACCAAGCTCTTCTTGTAAGTCGACGATGACCACCTTAGCTCCGTGCTCAGTGAAGAGCCTAGCGGCTTCGGCTCCAATCCCACTAGCTCCACCTGTTATGATTACTACCTTGCCATCTAGTCTGCTGGTTTAATTTTAACAAGTACATTCACGTAAAAAGATTAGTCAGCAAAAGTTTCCCTACAAATATATAAATGTGTTTATAAATACTTGAGAAATGAATGAAGCACTTGCCTGCTTCCCGACATTGTTGATGGATTTCAATTTTGCTACACCTACATAAACCTTTCAAGGCAAGTATTTATAAACTGAACCATAGCATGCATTATTGACTATTCTTTCTATTAACATTTTAAAAGAAACTATATGCATCAAATTTTAACTGAAGATATGGATTTTCAAAATTAAAACAATGCATTCGTTTATTTAAGCAATATAAACACATTTAGTTATATTAAATATTCTGTAAGACTTTGAGTGGAAACTGACGGATTTTGGTAAGTTCCAATTTTTTTTTTTTGATAATCCAGTATCCGACCACTTTGCGTGATCGACTAGCCCACCGGGCCTAAGCCCATGCCATTACAGGATTTTTAAGCGTCCACTTAAGGGCCCCTGGTTACGCGAAGTGGTCTGGAGGGCGAGAGGCAGCCCATGTAAATACCCCCCGTGGCCGGGGCTCGAAGTCGGGTGGCGGGCACCTCAGCCGAAGTTCCTTTACCACCAGACTACGAGGCCCGGTTTTGGTAAGTTCCAATTCAAATGAAGCTAGACGGAAGATGTTATATTTGGAATTTTAGCTGATTTAAAGTTAACTTAAAATCTGATCAGCTATTTTGCTTTGTTAGGAATGAAAGTGTTATCGTCGATTGGTAATTTGGTATCAGTTACCACTTACCAGTTAATAGGTCATTTACGTGAAATAAAGCTGCAAACGAAAATGGTTACCGAGTATATTTAGCGCTACTTTTCACGTCCTTCTCAGTGAATAGCAGTAACACTTTAAATAATTCAATTTAAAGTAGTACTAACACTTTCCCCGTAAATTTTGGCAATAATTCAATTTAAATAAATAAAAGTAGTAACACTTTCCCCGTAACTATAACATCCCAAAGAATATTCACACGTTCGTGGATGCTCATAAAGGAAAAATCGACATTGATCTTTATTATATAGTATCGGAATTCTAATTGTATTTTGCTTGTAAGAAAAATGTAATTGGCGGAGAATAAGAATCCACTTGAAAACCAACCATCCAACGAAATGTCTGCATAAACTTGAATCGATGTAGATATATTTAATTTAAACAACCTATACACGAAATACATAACCAATTCCACAAAAATGCGAGCACGTATACAGCTAACTTTACATACATACAACATACATCACTTGGTTTAGTTTTTATTATATCAATTTTTGTCCATAAATAAACTTAAAATTCTTCTAGCGATATATGATGTATCTCTACCCTAATCGCCTCGTGAGTATAAACTAATATAACCTTTTATAGTTGGAAAGGACAATTAGTTATTTTAGTTTTAGTAGAGTCTCCATCAAGATTCTTAAGATCCGTCGCCTAATCAATAGAGGAAATGTCTTCCGTGAAAAGTCTAATAACTCCAGTACTTGTCAAAAGTTAAAAAATCCTCAAGAAAAAAAAACCAGTGACTGGCACTAAAGTCTTGATTGTTTGTTAGGTGTGCGTCTTATTTTACAAATATTGTGTTTATAAATTTTACTGTGTTTATAATTTGTAAATGTGGGTCAAAGAAAATATATATTTGTAAATGTAACTGATAAAAGCAAATATAACAAGATGGTTTTGTGTTTTTTTATAAAGGTAAACAATAATTTTTTTTAAAACCGGACCGGAAACTGAACCAGAAATATTTTGGATCACGGTTTAATATAGTTCGACCAGGTCTAATCTGATTCAATAATGTGGTTCAATATATTTTTAGTATAAAATTTTAAAATAATGTTAGTAAATATAAATAAAATTTAAACATAACACATTCTAAATATAAGCTAGTTTTATGTTTATATTGATGGTTTATAGATTTTTGATAGTTATAGTGGTTTTTATCAGATTATTAACTTTAAGATATAATCTAACTATATAACCGGTTCATGGTCGAAACAATTATTAGACTCAATCCGACTATATACTCGGTTTATAGTTGAATCCGGTCCGACCATCAGATCGGTCCGGTTTTAAAAACAATAGTAAACACCAATATTCTAGCATATAAATAAAATACAAACATAAAGAATATTTTTTAATCTGCATGAATGAAACAACTGGAACTTTATAAATAACTCAAGAAGATGACACATAAAAAGTATCGCTAGCATATAAATAGCACACATAATAAAGTTAATTAAGAGCAACCCATCGCTCCAATATTTCAAATGAGGTTCTATAACAAAATAAAAATAGTATTTTAGTAAAATTTAGTAATTTGATCACTTTTCACTTTTTTAAAAGAAATTGAGTATAGTCTACTAAGTGATAAGTGTTTTTTTTTGTGGTTTCTACAAAGTATCTCAAAATTTCTTTTTGAGAAATTCTTGTTGTTTTTTCCCTAATTATTACGTTTTTTTCCTTTGCTAGTTACTTAGATACTCTCTAAAATATCTACCGGTGGAAGTGCTAGAGAACGATATTGAGATATTGATGATTGATGGAACTGCTCTAAGAGCATTACCAACGAGAAATATCTTCCCAATTATTAAAACACGAGGACAGTTAATAATTACATTTTAAATAACAAAATTAATGTGAACCAATAAAAATACAACACATGTAAGAAAGTATCCCATTTTAGTTTTGTTGAAGTTCTTAACCAAACAACCCATCGCTTCTCTCTTTCTATTTTTTTCAATTTTTTTTTTTTTTTTTAATAGTACGAAACTGTGCTCATACCCCCGTTGTGTTTGGTCTGAGGAAACAATATCGAGATATTGATGATAGTGGATGATGGAAATGAATTTGTTGATATTTGGTCTCATGGGCCTAATTTACAATAAGAGGCAATCTCGACTATCAAGCCCTAAACTGATAATAAAATACCCAGTAAACTAGATAGATTTGTTTTTTTGCTTGTAGAATCATCGCCGACGGCCCACCCTTTGTTTAAACCTTGTCAATGATCACTGTTGTGTGGTTGAAACTTTAAAGAAGCATAATTTGACTAGCAGAAGAAATTTAAAGCTATTTTGTCATCATCTAACCTTTTGTCTCTACAACTAACTGGTTAGTGGTTATAACTATAATCGCATGTTTTAACATCCAAGTTTTAACACCAGAAGTTATAGTTGTGATATTTTTTGTAAACTAAAAAATATAGTTGTGATATTAAGGTATCGTTTTTTGCATTTGGTTGCAGCATCTGAATACAACATTTGGATATTACATCTAAATATGTTTGTTTTATAGTATGTATTTACATCTAGATACAGCATCTAGATGATAAAATGTTTGTTTTTTGCCTTTATAATAAAATTTCAATGCAACTAGATACAAAGACTATGAAGGACATGATTTTTTTTTTCGACAATGAAGGACATGATTTATATTTACCAATAATTACTTAATTGTTGTATTTGAATAAAATGTTTAAACTATAATTAGTAACAAATAATTTATTATATTTAAATATTTTTTGAAAATTTTGATTTTAAGGTTTTGCAAGAAAATTTGATGTTACGGTTTTGGTGGAAAATCAATATTACAATTTTAGCAGTAAATGAGATTTTTGTTTTCAATTTTTTTATATTTGGTGGGAAAACATAATTCTGCTATTTTGATGGGAAACATGATTTACGGATTTGGCGGAAAAATTTGATTTTACAGTTTTGACAATTTTGTAGCTTTAGTCGGAAAATCCAATTTTGTATTTTTGGCAGAACACGTTATTTTATAATTTTGATGGAAAGCATGATTTTACGCTTTTGGTGGAAACGTATTTTGAGGTTTTGGCGAGAAAACTCAATTTTTTGGTTTTGGGGGAAAAAAAATCTGATTTTCAGTTTTAATAGCTAATCTAATTTTGCGGTTTTGGCAATAAAATTTGTTTTTTCGGTTTTGACATGAAACATGATTTGTTGGTTTAACGAAAAAGATGATTTTATAGTTTGATGGGAAAATATAATTTTAAGATTTAAAAAATATATATCTAATAATAGTAATTAATATAAACTAGTTATTTTTATTTTTATATTATATTAAAAGTATTTAAATATTTTAGATTTTGAGATGCAAATACTGCGTCAAAACTTTTTATTTTGCATTTCAAATATCTAGATTTTCTAGATATTATGGATTCTATATCAAAATACAACATTTAAATATTGATGCAATGGTGTGTAAACAAACAACATTTGAGTACTTGCATTTTGTTGCAGCATCCAACTCAAAAACTAACATGCCTTAAATTATTAATGGACGTGATTTTGTTAAAGTTAAACTCTATAGAATGCTTCCATCTCCCACGGACACTATAAACCAGCCCCTGAGAAATTATGATTTTTGTTGGTATATATATAATATATAATATCTCCGGGTGGAAAGTTTGAACATTAGAGCATGTTAATTGGTAAAACATATTTGTATCTCTTAAGCGGGTTGTAATGATTTTTAAGTTACAACCTTGATTCATGTGTGATTTTTTAAAAAATAGACATAATAGACTTATTCTTAAAAAGTCATGTTACATTTAATATTTAATCTTATCATTTAAATTTTGAACCTAGCATAAATTTTTATTGGGCTATCAATAATTGAATCTAAACAATAGATGATCTATTGGATTTATAGATAGTATAAATTAAATAGATATAATTTAACGTTGTAATATTATACCTCCATATGCTAAATATTTAAATATTTGTCTATGTTAACTTTAAAAATTATAAATTTTTTTTATTAAATAACAAAAATCATATTATCTAACAATGATTAATCTTTACTACCTTAAACCAATGATTTTTTTAAACTATATTGTTAATTTTGAAAATTAAACAAAAACTAAATGTTTAATTATTTACTCGATAATATAAATCTATGAAGCGAAAAGTTTATTTTTTTAAAAACTTTCTAAATTTGTGAAATGTTACAATATTTTTGAATATGACAATAAAACAATATTTTACTAATCTTTATATATATAGTTACGATTTTAATAATGAAATAATAATCCGAAAATATATATATATAAGAAGATACAAATACATGTGAAAGTTTGAAACAATATATTCAATGAAAAAATATACAGTAAACTATTATGTTTTAAAAATTGATAGACACATATATATTATCATATATACTAATTTAGAATTGAAAACAAAATATTTATATAAAAATAAATGAAAACAAAAACCCGCGCGGTTGCGCGGATCTAGATCTAGTTAAAATTAAGATAAGAGACTTTGTTAAGAGACAGTTAATTATAGTGGTGTATTGGTGGTATCTTAGTTAAGGTTCTTAACAATAAAAAAAGATTAAATTTTTTTATAAACATTAAATTTGAAACAAAGATTAAATTTATTTATTAAACAAAACAAAGTCAAACTTAACATTTTAAACATAGATTTTAAAATAGAAACATAAAAACATAAAAAAGGCTTAGTACGGAAACAAACGATAATAATTTCAAAGAGGCATCGAAGCTCAGTTGTTGTCTTGATCACTTCCAAATTTAAGCCATATATGTTCAACCAAATCACCTTTCAGTTGTTGATGCGCTTGTCTATCACGAATTCTTGTTCGAACACCCATCTGATTGGCGATATTAGTTGGGATATCTGTAGAATAGGTGGGATCGACATGTGAACTCCGTCTCCCTTCTCCTTGTTGGAAATCTGAGATATATCATATTGAGTGTATTCATCCATTTCGTCTTCTACTATCATATTATGGAGTATGATACATGCTCTCATAATCTTTCCAATCTTGACCTTATCCTAAGAAAGGGCGGGATTTTTGACAATGGCAAATTGAGCTTGCAAAACTCCGAAAGCACGTTCGACATCTTTTCGGACAGCTTCTTGACGTTGCACAAATAAAACTGCTTTCGGCCCTTGGGGAATTGGAATAGATTGGATAAAAGTTGCCATTTTGGATAAATATCATCGGTGAGATAGTAAGCCAAATGGTACTCTCTTCCGTCGACCGAGAAATTCACTTGGGGGCTCGACCATTTATTATATCATCAAAAACATGTGAGCGATCAAGAACATTAATATCATTTAGGGTACCTGGAGGTCCAAAAAATGCATGCCATATCCAGAGATCATATGAGGCAACCACCTCTAAAACGATTGTGGATTTTCCCGAAACACGAGAATATTGGCCTTTCCAAGCGGTGGGACAACGAGACAGCTTCTGTGCCCACTTCACGCCTCTTGATCAACCTATCTGAGGACACATAGAAAGAAAAAATTGAAAATAAATCAGAGGTTGAACTTCTTAAGATTCACGTTGAAGAAGCACAATATAAGACATGCATAATCGATATATTCAAACATACAAACAGATTAATTAACTCATCTTTACCTTTCGATTCGCCTGAGGATCAACCGTTTATCTTCGTCTCCGAGAGTCACCACGAGAGAGATCCCGCCGTCTACTGTCGTCGAAGACAGCCACCGAGAGACTACGACGCCGCCACCGAGAGATTACGACGTTTCATTGAGGACAGCCACCGAGAGAACACAAATCGCCACTATCGCCTTCGAGCAGAGAGAATCTGCGAGAAAGAAAGAAAAGAAGAAAATGACCGAATCAAAACGCCACCTCCTTTCTCCAATTACTTTGCGACACGTGGCAGTTAAGGGACGTGCTTTCGTTCTCCTAAATAAGCTACACGTCTGCGGCAAATCACCTATTCTTTCCTTTTTTAATTCCTAAATAATGTAAGAGCTACCAATAAGTGAATAAACCTGCTCTTATACACTCAATTTCGGAAGACGAAATATGTATATACCGAGCTAGCACTAAATTGTAACGATCTCCGCTAACATGTTTTAATCAGGAACAGTTGATATATATAATAAGAATCAACAAGTATGGGATTGACCTGATCAAGCTTCTATGGGATTGACACGTGAAAAAGGTCAACAAGTAGGTCTAATCTCCTTTCATCAAAAGTGAAGCTGAAGAATACGGGATTTGTTCTAGTCTAAAACAAAAGAGACAAGAAAACAAAGATTCATTTCATGATTTAGACGGTGACCTAATGCATAAGCCAACCTATCATTTTTCATTATTGCAAACACCACGAATATCAATGAAACACAAAGTAAATTTCACTGGAACTGAGTCAATTAATTGTTAATGGTAATAAACAAAATTTAACAAAAAAGGATTCGCAAGAGTTCTATTTACTAGCTCTTTTTTTTTTGTTAGCCACCCACGTTTTTTCTTAAGTTTTTCTTTTTTTTTTCTTTTTTGATAAATTTTTCTTAAGTTTTTCATTTCGCTAATACGATATTTTAGACAAAAACTCAAATTAATTAGGGAAATCTGTTTTTTTAGAGCAAAAAAATGCTAACTATGTCCCTTTAGACTAATTTATACTACTTTATGTCCTATTAAACTAATTTTTTTTCAAAATGGCAGTAATGCCCTTAAAATTATAATTTTTTGAAAAAGATATATATTGAGTTCGACAAGGGGGATCGATCGATCCCGATCATTATTCAGAACAAAAAAAAACGCGAAATATATACTGATCGACCTGGTCCATTTCACTCGATCAGCGAATGTCGATTTACACAGATCGACCGATCTGTAAGAATAGATCGATCGATCCCGTGCCGAGGAAAGAATCCCAAATCGATTTTTTTGGTTTTGTATGATTATATCCGGATTGATTCTCACTTGATTTGAACCGACCAAGTATGATTTCAACTCTTTAAACTCGATTTCTCTGGGATGAAAGTGAATATTCTCAAATATTCTCAAATATTTGAATTTCTAAAAATAGGAATTTGAATTTCTAAAAATAGAACACGCCTCTTCAAGAATGTTCCATCGACAACAACCAGTAGCACTCCTTTGAATTTGAATTTCTAAAAATAGGAATGAAAGTGAATATTCTCAAATCGATTTGTCGCTTTTTGTTGTTCCTTTTTCGTTTTTTTTAAATCAATTTTTTTTTTTAAATATAAAAGTGAATATTCTCAAATATTTTGTTTCCATATTTTTAGGAACTAATTTCTTATCCTTAGAATACAACTAATATGTAGAAATCAGTTTCTACAGTTTTTTAGAATTATAGTAATGTTTAGAATTTGATTTCTACATGTTTTAGATTTATAGTAAATTTGTAGAAGTCGGTTTCTACATGTTTTAGAATTAGATTAATGTGTAGATTTTGATTTCTAAGAATTTTAGAATGGTAGGTTAAGCGCGGAATGTGTATTCTACATATTTGTAGAATACTCCTATTTACGTAGATCACGTATTCTAAACATTGTAGATTCAATGAAAAAAATAGATTTCGTTTTCTACTTCGTAGAATGTCATTTCTACTTTTTAGAACATAATCTGAAATTTATAATTTTAATTTTTTTATAAATGGAAAATATACCATTAAGTTTATATAGGTATTTTAACAAATGTTACTATTTTTCCAAAAAAATTTTGTTTGTAAAACTATTTATTAAAATTATTTTTATAAATATTAAAAGATATTATAAAAAAATATGACATAAAATATAGATTAGTTTAAAGGGACATAGTTACTATTTTTTCTCTAAAAAACAGTTTTCCCAATTAATTATAGGTACGCATGCATGCGCTAGGTGAACATGATCCCCTGATCATATTTACGTAATATTTAATTTATTGTTAATTGTTCCAGTTATTAATGCTAAAACAATAACCATCCATTTCCGTTTCAGTTTCTTTCTAGCTATTTTTAAAACAAAAACAAAAGTTTAGCACTGCTGCAGTTCTTTTGATGAAAACCTTTTTCTTTTGTTATAACTATTTTACTTTGTAAAGAAATATTATGTGTAATCATGTGATAGAGCCATCTTATTCTTTTATAGTGGTAATTTTTCATTTAGATTACGACTATACCACTCCAGCAATATATGTACATCATCAGATGAGCTCTTTTTCACTTCATCATATGATTACACCAGCAAAGCAAACCCTAATTTGAATATATAAAAATGACTTTATTTTCCCAGGGTCGGTCTCAATTGGCCTGTGACCTCTCATACATTATATTGCTACTCAAGTGCTACTAATTCTTTAACTTTTTAGAGGATAACTATAGACCATTCCTTTTTCATCTTACCTAAAAATGACAAAGTTCAAAATCAAAAGGCTAAAAAACTATTGCAGTCCATCACTTTTTCCTTATTGACACCGAACACTCGTGGTGTTTCTACTTTTGTCTTCGTCTCGTTCGATTTTCGTATAGAAGTTGACCCTTGCATTGTTTTATATGTAAAGTACCAAAGAACATGACATAACTTTTTTTTTTTTTTTTTTTTTTTTTGGATAACCCGGTGTATCCTGGCCCCCACCGTGGTGGGTCCAGACTAGCGGCGATGGTCCGTAGCAGCCTACGTTTTCGGCCGGACCACGCCTCGGTCACCGGATTTTAAATTTTGCCCCCAGTGGCTAGCAGGAATCGAACCCGGGATCGTATCGGGGCCGAAGCTCCCTCAAGTACCACTAGGCTAACCCCGCTGGTTAACATGACATAACTTCAATCAGATAGCCACTCTTTTCATGCTCAAATGCATTTGCTTAAATATGCCATGCATTTACATTTGCTCCTAAACTGCATGCAATAATTTACGCTTTCCGTTTCAGTTTATGTCCCACTCTTTTTTCTAACGGGCTTAATTCATGTATAACAAAAAAAACGTATGTGCGTAAGTGTAACATCATAATGTATTCAATTTACTGACGATTGATTTGAATCTGTAGATAGAAAGGGGTGGGCACAAATCTATATTAATAAAGGAGGGTTTTCTCTCACCTCAGCCTTCCACCTCATCTTTTAGCATGGTGCTTTTACTGACAGGTATCTCTTTTGAAACTTTTCGCTGTATTGCAATGGACTTCTGGTTTGATTTTTTTTACATAGACTGGTCCAGATTTTTTTAGGGTTTCTTTCAAGTCGCCTTTGGGGATCAGTCACCGCACCCCTTCGGATCTCACCAAATTCGAACAACATCTATGTAACGGCTTCGATTTTCCTTAATATACTACATTAATCCAAGCATTGGCATCGTTTCCACCTCTCCTCCCACTCTTTCACATTTAATCGGCCCAAACATCATCGAAGGTGGCCGATTGAAGTTCCAACAGCTTCACCGCTCCAAAATCCGAAAGAACAATCTCTGTCAAGCATTAATTCCAACTATAGTGAGTTTATGCATTCTTCTTGCCGCTGCTCAAATACGGCAGAGGTTCGTCTTGCTGCCGTTCAAACACCATGAGATTTAGAAACGTTTTAGCTTCTTCATCACCTTGATTGCATGTTTTATAGTTGTCGTAGGAGGTTCTTGTCTTAAATCTGAAAGTTTTTGATGATCAATGCCTTCTGTTAGCTTTACCTTATCATTATGGCTTTATGTTTATTTCAGATTCCTTGATTGAGAGTGATAAATAACTTACAAACCTTGTGTGCTCATATTTGTCAGGAATGGGTGATAGCTTTCTTGTCCTCCAGATTATAGAGAAAGTTAGTGTCGGACAAATATTAAGTTTTGCATTTTTTTTTAAACTAATTACATCTATATCCAAAGATTAAATCATATATTTAATTAGCATGGCAAATACTTTAATGGTTGGTGCAGATCTTGAAGCTTGCTTTGGACAATGGTTGTGCCATACTCAGGATGATCTGCACGCAATGGCGGACCCAGGATCTAATTTTACCTGGGTCAAACTTGTTATTCAAAAGGAAAAAATGAATAAAAGGTGTCATAGGTAGGATTCGAACCGCGGGTTAGAGGTGTCAGAACAAAGACTTTACCGCTAGAACTACAGATTCTTCGTTGTTTTATGGAACAAATTAAACTTTATTGAGATTTAAGGGGTGTCAGGTGCAACCCCATCTTCCTCTGTAGGTCCGCCAGTGTCTGCACGTTGGACTCTGAATCTACAAGACTTTCAGAAATTAGAAACAACTCTTATATGAGCAAGGGTTAATATGTACTTCTCATCCTTAGATTTCTGATTCGGATGGTGCCGTTGCTTCTACCCCGTACAAGTACAACAACTAAATGCCTTAATTTTCCTCTACAAGTCGCACTATTGACGACCTGTAAAAATGATCTCTTTACTTACAAAGTTACAAAAAAAAACTTATTCCCTAGGTTGGAGACTTTGCCGTCAAAGTGGAAGAACGCAACATTCTTAAGCATTGGATCCGGGAAAGGAACAGTAAGCCATCTCTGATTCTATAAACCGATAAAACATTCTTGCGGTTCTGTAACGAACCATCATTCATATTTTTTCTATGTGCAGCCACAGTGGATGGCCCCTGAAGTTCTAAGGATGAGAAGTACATATTAACCCTTGCTTACTCTCTTTCTTGTGATTGTTCAGTATCTTAGAATTTTGGATTAAAAACTCAATACTTTTTTTGTAACAGGTGGGATGTGTTCAGCTTTGGAGTCATCTTATGGGAGCTAATGACTACTTTAGTTCCATGGGACCGTCTAAACTCTATCCAGGTACCTTATCAACTTGTGTTCCTGTGAGATTATATCACAGTCATAAAGATTCTAATCAAGTTTAATATAGGTTGTTGGTTTAATATAGGTTGTTGGGATTCATGGACCGACGGTTGGACTTGCCTGAATGATTAAATCCTCGGATCGCATCCATAGTAGAAGATTGTTGGCAAACGTAAGACACGATATACGTATTATACACTGTTTCATCAAATATTCCCTCAAAGTATTGTTAGGGTGTCTATAACCTTTTTGTGATACGTTCTTGGAACAGTGATCCAGCAAAACGACCGTCGTTTGAAGAAATAATTAGTATGACGATGAGCCTGTTCCGCAAAGCGGGGTCGAGTGCACAGGAAGAAGAGGATTGAGAATGTTAAAATGGTTCATGGTTAGAGGAGATGGTTCACACAAAGCAAAGGCCGTCAACAAAAGAAAAGCATACTTTTATAAAGTTAATATAATATGGTCAATGTGTGCACTTACCTTCTTTTTGCTCGTGTTGTCCTAAATGTTTTATTTTTATTTTTTTGCCAAACTCGCAATGTGAGCACATACTTTTATAAAGTTAATATAATATGGTCAATGAGAGCACATACTTTATAATGTTAAATATAATATGGCCAAACTCGCAAAAGAGGTTATGAAAAGACTCTGATTAGCGAAAAACACTAAAGCGATGATGGAACCATCAGTCCAATAAGACAGGGAGAGCAGTCAAAGCTCATTCAATTTGGTACAATGTATTGTCTCTGTGATCTTGCTGATGAACAAGGACGTCAAAGTTAGGAAGATGCTATAACCATTCAAGTCAGAAATTGATTTGATTCTGCACAACGTTATCACATTGCAGGTGATCATTTGTTTTTTTTCTCCTACTCTCTTATCGTTATATATTGCAAATTCATGCTGCTGATTGAGTTTTTACCTCTTTAATTTCCTTTGCAGTCGTCTGTCTTGACTGTAGAAGTAAAACATATTATGAAAACCACAGAAGAGCAACTTAGGATTGCATCAAATAGCTTAGTAGGCTGTGCAATTGTGACAGTAGAATGATTTTTGTTCTCGGTTGCAAAAAGGACATGTTTTATCTTTGCTTACTCGGGAAAGCACCAACTTAAGTTCACAATTTTCATACGTTTCACGGCTCGGATATTTTCCATGACTAGCAGCAAATCCACACTAAGTGTGCTCCCAAAAGGCCAGGAGATCAGAATTTTTTTTGGTTGTTTCCCCACAAGATATAACAAATAAATAATAAGTATTTAGTGAAAAGACTTAATTAAAGTCAACTTAGTTAGTTTGATAAAAAAACAAAAAAAAACTTATTAAACAATTTACGTAACAAAATAATAATTTAGTTAAACGTATATTATATTATCCAAAATACATAAATTCCAAGAATAAATAAGAATTTTTTCACAAAATCAGAAAGAAGAGAAGTCTATTTACAATATTCTTCTTCAAATGTCATCAAACACCCATGAAAAAAGGGAGTCTCACATAATTTTTTTATACCAAGTTCAAGCATAGATAAATACACAAAAAGATGATGCAGCCAACAGTAAATTATTAATACATAATAAAAATAAATATTTTACACAAATCAGTTCAAAATAATAATATAACAAGTAAAACCATAATTTTACTCAAAATACTTAATAGAACTTGTGTTTGGTAAAAATATTAGTCAACAAATACCAATTTAGTAGTAATACATAATATAATTTAAAATACAACTTCAACAGTATATAGAATTTTTTTTATCAAAAATCCATTTAAGATAATATATTTTTTCCGTTTCATCAAATCCATGTTAACAATAATATAATAAAAAGTCAATCTCACTTACATTTTCCCATTTCTGGACATCAAGTTCAAGTTTTAAATAATTAACAAGAAAACTGATGGAAAATAGTGATTAATACAAAATCAAAATAAGATTTAACACAATCAAAAAAAAAATCACAAGATCAAAAAACTAAAACAATAAAAGTAGTATCATACCTATTAGGCTATTACCATTATCGACAAACACTTCTAGGAACAAGCACCACAACGCTTTTTACGCACTTTAAAAAACTTTATACAGATAAATATGGAGAAATTTCACGCATAGCACTATTTTCTTGAACAAGCGTGTGTTACAGAATCACATTGGTTCTGGCATAGGCCGCACAAGTCCGTCGAGTTTACAAGTCCGTATAAAACTTTAACACACAATTAAGAAAATATATTAAAATACTACACATATAATCTTATGCAAATACAAAAAGAAAACATATTTCCATCAACAATATAACTGAAATGAATACTGAAAATAAATAGTACAATTTCATAAAATATAGTTGATAACAAATAAAAATCCAAACACGTAAGAATTATAAACAAAGGTCAAATGTTAACAAAATAAATATAAACTTCAAAAAATTAATAAATTTATAATATGATCTTAGAAAACAAATATTTTGTTATATTCAATTTAAAGCAATTTTCAAATGTTTTATAAAATTAAAATATATTTTGATATAAAATGATTTTGTTGTAAACTCACCCGCCCGTAGGGCGGGCCAACCCCTAGTTAGATATATATCTGAGTTTTTATATCGAGGTATTCATGATCTGATATGTTTCGTCTGAATAATCGATTATCTGATCTGACTAGATCCCTAACTATCCATATATTTGCATTCTCGATATCCGGAAAATTTTAGATTTTTAACTGGATATCCGATTCGATTCGTAAAAATAAAATAAAAAAGAAAAAAGAATAATTCAAAAGTAATATAATAATAAATTCTAATAACTAATATACTAAATTTAATAAGAAAAAATATAAAATTTATTCACATTTTTTCTTTTTTATTTTATTAGAGAAGTGAATTTAGTAAATTATTTTATTTTATTTACTAATAACTAATTTAATAAATTTAATAAAAAAATTATTCAATATTAGTAAATTTTATATAAAATTATTCAATATAATTTATTAATAAATTTTAAAAATTTAATAGTAAAAAGTATATATATAACGGATATAATAAATTTCATGATAAATTTAGTAAATTTATTCACTTTTCAAAATTCTAATAACTAATATAATAAATTTAATAAATAAAAGTATTGTAAAACTTATATAAAATATAATATTTATAGGGTCCCATATTTATATAATTTATATATATAATTCATTAAATATATGTGTATATATATATATATATATGCATATAACGGATCAGACAAATATCTTGTTCCTAAAAATATTGGTAGTTTTGATTTGTTTGTTTGATACGGATATTACATATTAGTATTTGCTTACTTTGTAGAGTTACAAATATCTATAGTATTCAATTCAAATCGAAACGAATAACGAACTGAATCAAAATTTACGATATTTGTAGAATATGCACATGTAACCCTTAACTTTGTAGAATGTGTTGGTATGGTATCTGTCTGTCTTTTTCTAAATTCTTTTTTGTTAGTACTATCTATGAAAATACATTGTAACAACTCTTCTTTTTCTTTTTTTTTGAGCAAATCATTGTAACAACTCTTCTTTTCTGATAAACAATGTAGCAACTAGAAAGAGTATGACAACCGATCATATGTAAAGTTTGCTTGCCGTTAAAGTTTTTAAATCTTTTACATATTTCATATTTGCCTCATATCGTTACATATATTACGGAATAAGTATGATTTTACAGACTCAACTCTCAAGCGTCAAAAGATCAAACACCAGGCAAGGGCATAAACACACACACGCACAACATATAAACAAAAGAAAGATTCAAGAAGCTTATTGAGCTTCTTGTATATATATAATCTCAGTTCAATGAGAGCAATGGTTCAAAGGACTCCTCCCAGTACTCGGTGGTTTAGGACTATTTCCAACGACTCGAGGACTCATTTGACCCAACCTGAGTTCACCCACTCGTGGACTAAACACTTGAGACAAACTCCTATTATTGACTGGAGTGGAATTCGAACTTGTGACCTTAGGACTACTCGTGTGTCTAAACTCTCCTCTGCTCCGTGTAATAACCTCATCAAGAATCTCTGAGTCTCCTGGATACGAAGTTGTCGATCCAATCTCCGTTTCCTGCTGAATATTAAGTATTAAAAAAAAAGAAGAAGAAGCTAAAGTAACATAAAAACAGAGTTATTGAGGTTATTGGGGTTACCGCTGCGAGATTGAAGGGTAACGCTGGAGCTTCTTCATACTCTGCTGCGTCTAAGTCTTGAAGATGAGCTCCTTTGAAGAATCTAGGGAGGATATACTGTCGTACGGGAATCAAGAACATGATCATTAAAGGGAACATAACTCCTGCTATTGGAATCCATGTGAGGCCAAAGCAGACTAAGAGATAAATCGTCTGGAAAATAGTGAACGTTGCAATTGTCTTGAAAGGAACGGTTTCAACGAATGTTGCGTGGTAATCTTCAAGAACCCTGCAAAAAATAGAAACCAATGAGCCACAAAAAGAGAGAGAGGCCTTGAATGAGATAAAAAAAAAAAAGAGTGGAGGTTTAGTTTACTTGAAGCGACGACTTGGGGCTGTGAATAGAAGCAAGATTCTTTCCCAGAACTGGTTTCCGGGTAAGCTTTCTATGGCCATGAAGGCAAAATATCCCCAGAGGACTGATGTTGGAATCATTTTAAGGATAGGCATAGCAGCAACGCATCCTCCTACCATTGTGGACTGAAGGAAGTTGCTTACCCTCTGTTCTTTGACTTCAACAGGTAACAAATCATCAATCTCTTTCTCTATATCGAACAGAGTTTCATCAACCGGAGCATTGAGGTTTCCGGTTAATGTAGTTGCTTGGATTGTTGATTCTTTCAGTTCTTTTAATCCCTGCAAATGGAAAGAAGCTATTCTTAGTTCTGTCTTCTATCGAGAAAAAAAAAGGGAGATACTCTTACTTGAGGCTGCTGGTAGACTAATGGTGTCTGCATGTGGTGATAAGCTTCTTGCATATTGTTATAGAGTTGTCCCAAACTCGCATTCGTTTTGATGCTTCTTCGTGCTGTTGCAACCAGTCTGTTACGGAGCAACTGCAAAGATAGCCACAAGGTTGATCTCAGAACTCAGGAAAATCTTGCGGAAATAAGACTGTGGTGAGCTATGGTTACCTGATATTTAAGAGTGGCTAAGCTCTTGGTATGCATTGGAGATTGAGGAATGACACCATTTGATGGAGGGATTCCGAGTAAACCACACGTTAATGTCTGCATTGATTGTGACCAGTAAGCCCCCAAGAGAAAAATATTGAGATATGCAAGTCTTTTCTTGTCCAAATCCTTACCAGGAACCCAAGAAGAAGCAAGTCGTAGTGGTAAGAAGAGGGTTTCCTCAAATTGAATTCTTTCTGCTGCGCAAGCTGTGAAGCTACGCTATGATCGAAGTAGTAAAGCACAGCAATCATTGACGCTGGAATGAACGCTCCAATTATGTGGACGATTGGAACATCAAGCATCTCCTGAAAAATGTTCAAGTCATTAGGAATTATAAGTCTTAACTCTTAGTTGAGCGTGAAGGTAAAAGAACAAAACCTTAACTACGGTCCAATTTCCATAAGCACCAGGGGACCAAGGGTTTGGGCTAAAAAGTCGCCGGGGGATTCCTTTTGGAACATCTCCTGCTGGAATGTAGGAGACACCGGTCCACACTAGCACCATGAGTGGTACTCCATAGTCAGCTATTAAGCTTCTGAGCCAGCCTGCTCAAGATAAGCAAAAATGTAGTCAGTTAGATGTTTCATCTGAATACTAAAGAATCTTAGCTCATGAGAGATAGTCACATACCAGATCCGTAGCGCCAAGATCTGGCTTTTCTGCTTCTAAGTCCAGTAAGAAGAAGGCCAAAGGAGAGAACCAGAGCGAACATCCCATTAGCAAACCTCCAGGAAGGTAAGAACTCCTTCAGTTTCTGATTTTCCCGGTCAGGAATGCGAAATTCATCCACTAGCCCCTAGGATCAATCAAATCATGCATTAGAGATGACAATTAGAAAACTAACATTATGGAAAGGTTACTACTTTGATGGCTTGTTGCATGAAGAGCATAGCAATAAGGAGTCCAAACAGTTCTCCAGCTACACGGGTGAACCTATTGATGATGGAACAAGCTCCACATATAGCCATCACAAACAGCATCAAAGCAGTCCAAACACAAACCCTAAACATTCAAACAGTGTTGTCAACACCTGATTGCTATTTTAAGCAAATCAGAAAGAAAGAAAAAAGAACGTACCATCCAGACCAAGCCAAGAAGAGGTTACGTCCAAGTTCAGGTCTGGCCTTTGCAAAGTTAAACATGAAAGTATACATGATGACAGTTGGCTCAGCAACGCCGAGAATAAGCAGTGGCTGACCTCCGATAATGGAGTGAATGATGCCGCAAATGGCGGTGGATGCTAAGGTCTGAACAGCCGTGAGAACTCCATCTGCGAGATTTTAAAATCCAAATTTCAAATCTTTTGATAAAAAATGGAAATTGAGAAAAGGTGGAAACTTTACCGGTGCTTCTTTCGAGTTGTTCACCGAAGGAGATGACAGGAATCGCAGAGGCGAAGAATATGTAAGTGGTGGGAGCCAGAATCCTACTCAATTAGAAGATGAAGATGAAATCAATATTCATTCAGCTGGGGCATGGAATATTCGTTGGTAATTAATAATACCTGAATCCAGCCTTGAATCCTCCGGCCCAGTCCTGCTTGTAGCACATGACTCTGCCTTTGAGATCATTCTTGATTCCTTCAAACGGCACGAAAGTCTCTTCCATAGCTTCGTTGAGTCAATTCGTCAAACACTTGGAGTTCTTCTTCTCTCTCCGAGAACGGAGGTTAAAAGATCTGAGCTCAAACCCGTTTTAAGGGGGGGGAATAAACTCATAAAACTACTTCAAACCCATTTCGAAGAACATCTCTCTCAACTCGAGCTTAGTGAAGATCAGGAGTAAGGAGGATTGTGAGAAGAAGAAGATTGAATCTCAATGAAGAAACTGGGAAACGATACATGGAACCAGTTTACATGTTATCGAGAGAAATCAATAAAAGAAAGAAGTGTTTTTTTTTTTTTTATTTGGATGAGAAGAAAGTGGTAAGTCGTTGTTGAAATTACATGAAGCTTGCAATGTATACTGCGTGTGTGTTATGTCTGACGGTGGCAACTCACAAGGAAGAAGAAGCCGAAGGGGTCCCTATTTATACTAGCTACTCAAAGTAAAATACATGAAAACTCAGAAAAATAATAATCATAATAGATTATGTTTTAGAAGATTTTTGTTGTTTCAAGATTTTTGTTGTTTTAAAATATACGATGTTTTGATATTTTTATATTATTTTTAACTTTATTGAAAACTGTGTAATCAATTAGATGTTGTAGTCATTTCTGTAATTAGTTGGATGATTTTTAAATTATACTCCATTTGTTTCTAAATATAAAATGCTTAGTTAAAAACACACATATTAAGAAAAATTATTTTTTGTCTAGAAAATATCATTAAAAAAATTAATTAATACTAATATTCAACCAATTACAAAATATATTATTAAATATGATTGATTACACAGTTTTTAATAAATTAAAAATTACATAGGAAAATGAAAATATCTTATATATTGGGACATCAATTTTTTACAGAACATCCTACATTTAGGAACATATGGAGTATTTTTTAACCCACTTTAAATAAAAAAATTAAATTTCTTAATCTTTATACACTAAAAAATAACATTATATATTGTGAAACAGAGAGAATAATTACTACTATATCTAAACAAAATATACCAACCAAAAATATACAAATAAAAATAAATAGAATATGATGGTTTAGGAGAGACGATCCAATTACCTGACTTTTGCGATTGGTGTAGTATTGATTCCTACAAATATACTACTACACTTCTTTAACTAGCTAGGGGAAACGAGTGATGATTGGTAAATTATCTGAGAGTTTCTATAGCTTACAAAGATCCACTCTATAGTCAAATAATTTAAATTGATAAGAACAACCTAGAAATATATAATTATGCTAAAGTTCAAAAATATATAATTGTGCTAGTTTCAGTTTTGTTGTTATATAACTGTGCTAAAATATACTATGATGTTAAAATTAAGACACGGATACAATTTTGCAATACATGGATTACGTGAAAACCGGGAATGGTTTTTAGGAACTCGTGTATATTAAAATGGTTACGTTACAACTTGCACTTTCTTTAAATTGTTTTTTTTTTGGTACTCATGTTAAAAGTTTCTTAAAATTGTTAGAGACGAAGGTGAGTGATAGGGACGTTCGGATTCGGATCGGGTATTTCGGATTTTCGGATATTTCGATATATAGATGTAGAATCCGTTCGGATATTTCTGAACTTCGGATCGGATTCAGGTATTTTTAGTTCGGATTCGGTTATTTCAGATTGGGTTCGGATATTTAGATTTTGAAAGAAAAAAAAATTAAATTTTTTATTTCTCAAGTTTTTTTGTATTTAAAAATATAACTTTCACTTAACTAATTTTATGGTTAATAGATTTTGACATAACATTTTGAAACTAACAACACATTAATTTGGTTATTGTTTTTAAATTTTGGATGTAACTTTTTGTTAATTCTTGAAATAAAAAATTTGACATGCATTTTAAGTGAGTAGCAAATTATTTTCTCCGTATGTATATCATATGAACTTAAAGTATGCGTAGTATCAATATAAATATTTTATATAAAATAAGAGACGTAAACTAGAAATATAAGGTTAATTACACATATGTTCGGTTATCTTCGGATATCCATTCGGGTTCGGATATTACCCGTTCGGGTTCGGATATCCAATCTCTCCTAATTTAATACCCATTCGGATATTTTGCTACTTCAGTTCGGATTTCGATTCGAGTTTTTCGGATCGGGTTCGTATGCAGCTTCGGATATCGGGTAAGGTGTCATGAGTGAGATTGGCATGCATCTATTTGAAATCATTTGTTTTGGCTGTCTCGATTTGTAAAATTTCGAAGTTATTTGTTTGTTAATAATATCTTGCTTGCTCCTAACTCCTATGTGCCTATCGTTTTGATAATTCATTGGTCAACTTGCATTCTTAGAATCTTACATTCGATAACTTCTAATTTTCGTTTTATTAATTAATAAATCAGTTAGTATATGTGTTTACTGAAATTATGCACAAAAGAATTATGTTTTTTCGGTTTTATAGGTTTTCTAAATATTTATATATTTAAACATCTTTTTTACCTGAATTTATTATTAGAAATAAAATTCTGGTAAGAAGATTAAAATATATATGTTTTCTAATACAAGATAAATAGTTTAAGGGAAATATGAGTTAATGCATTTCTTCAAAAAAAAATATATGAGTTAATGCAATATAAGGATTTTTAACGTTACACTTTTTAATTAGGTGTAATAAAGTAGTAGATGCTGTAGATATTATGCATATATTTTTAAAATCATGCAGTGATGTGGCAACAATAGTAAGAACTAAGAACTCGACTAAAAACACACAGAAGCATCTAAAGAACTAAGAAGCAATTAAACTTGACCTAACTATCCCATCCTAATTGATTTTAAATTGATTTAACTTTTTCACTTTCTTTGTCGCCAATTATAACTTCGTCACTATAATAAATTAATATAGCTATATATTTGTTAGGATTGGATTTAGATACGTTTAAAAGTTGTCTTTCACATGTTTGGCTGCGGTTTCGCACGCATAGCTTAATTTGGCTCCTTTAAACATGACCCATAAGAGACTTAAGAGTATTTAGGTCAGTAAAGGCCAATGAACTAAATATATTAAACTAAGTTCAAAAAAAAAAATACTATATATATTATACGCGAAAAAACTATATATTCTTTAAAAAAAACTATATATTATACGTGAGAGATGCATGGCACACTCTTCTCCATTAATATTAAAATTTTGATATGTATGCTTTACTGGTATTTTTGAAATATTTGATAGTGTACGGATGATTATTGATTGGTTCCAGCGAAAGTGTATTTTGTAGTTATAGAAAAGTGTCTTTATAGAGGTTGAAAACTTTTCAATTGATGTATTACATGTGTAGATAGAATAGATAATATAATATGTTTGAGTGGGAAAAATATATTATATTTATATATA
This sequence comes from Brassica napus, assembly GCF_020379485.1. Lineage (NCBI taxonomy): Eukaryota > Viridiplantae > Streptophyta > Magnoliopsida > Brassicales > Brassicaceae > Brassica > Brassica napus. Next base: position 16,158,158 of record NC_063446.1, read on the forward strand.
TGGTGACATATAAACTCGTCTGATGCATGTACATGTGCTTACACACTGGGCGGACGCGGACCCACGGTAGAGTGGGGTGTGGTACATGCCACATACTAAAAATATATATCTCTTGTACACACATAGTACATAATGTTTATTAGTTCCTTTGGTTATAAGACTCACGATAGTGCCCCAAGCTTCCCGAGTTCGAAACCTTGGCCTAACTTTTTCAGTTTTTTTTTTGTTTGTAATAGGCTAAAGTTAAATAGTTGATAAGTAATGTAGTGCTTTAGTTTAACTGAAATCTCAAGGCCGAAACCGGAGACAGTGTTAACACAATAATTTTTTTCTATGCATTTTGTTTTATTTTTATCACTTTTCATATATATATATATATATATATATATATATATATATATATATATATATATTTATTGTGTTGCTAAATTTTTTATGGGTGATTTTCTTTTCTTTAGTATATAGTTTTTCTGAAGTAAAAAAATTTGCTTTTGTTACTTACTTGTATTGATTTAATATTTATTAATTATAATACTTAGATTAGAATGACAACTATATTGAATAAGTGTTTATAATGAAACTATATGTGTAATATATAGTTTTATCTTAATACTACTCCAAATAAATACTTAATATTATTAAATGCTTATCTTTTTATTTAATTTAAATATTTCATTAAATAAGATGTAAAAATTAATGATTAATGCTATTTATTTTAAAATTATTATATAATTTATTTATTAAATTATATTTAACATTTTTAAAAACAATATAATATTTATATATTGTGCCCCATGTTAATTTAGTTTCTAGATCCGCCCCTATACACACATATAACAATTATGTAATATAGTACATGTGCTATGGTACATGTACATATCGATCTTCCTTTCTTTGACAGAGCCTGAAGATAAGTGGACAACCTCGTGACGAAACCTCAGCTTTTGTACTTGTTTCGATAATATGTATGTGATGTAACGTTTTCTAGTTTGTGAGGTCAGAGTATGTGGTATGATCGGGTCACAACTATGGTGGTCTAGGTCTTTAACACTGTCAAGTTTGGTTTTGGAATAAGTGACATTTGAATAAGAGTTTGAAATATTGTTTTTTTTGCTTCAGGAAGAGAAGCCATGGAAGGTCAACATGAAACAACCAAAGACTTTTAAATGGGGAATTTACCAAATATGACTCAAAACTTGATTTTATACCCAAACTTGAATCATATGCAAAACTAACCTAAAAGCCTTGTAAAATTACAGCCAGCTTCTTGTGACCAAACAAAAAAATAGAACTCATTTTTACGAATATAGTCCCAGAAAGTCGTCTAAGTCTTCTGAGATACTATAAGTCTTCTAGACGACTTCCAAGGAAGTCTTCTGATATAGTTAATCGTAAAAAAAAATTATAAACTATGTAAAAAATATTTTGATAAGCGAAAAATTAAAATTATGTGATTATAAACAGTTTTAAGTGATATAAATTAAAATATAACAAAATTGAATTGTTTTCAACATAGATGAGTATAAGTAGTAAATCATGGTATTATTTGGTCTAGGGTTTGTCAACATATGTTGTAGTATTGTATGTATTCTTCGGGTTAGATTTTGGATGGCTTAAATGTTTAGGAACTTTGTGGATCCTAGGTCCGAGAAGATCTACTACGACGTGGCTTCTCGGATTGAAGAGCACGAGAAGCAGCTGACCTAGCAGAATGGAGATGGGTTATCCGTCACATTGTCCACAAAGGAGGTGGACAAGATCTTCGAAAAGTTAATCTATTTGTTTTAATTATTTTTAATATTTAATAATTTCATATAATTTAAATTAATAATTTTATTTATTTTCAAGGTCGTCCCTAGGAAAAAAAGGACGGATGGTGGGTATAAGATCTGGCAATGATGTCTCGAGGGCGAGATCGTCTTATTATCATAGACGGGATGAGGAAACCTCTTAGTTGCGGACTGCTATGACTCAGACACAGTCTCTCTTGGACTCCCTTGAAAGTATTCTCGGCATTCTGGAGGCTGGAAATCCGCAAATGGAGAGGGTGTCAAAGATTAGACGACAGTAACGCGGGATTCAAGATCCACCAGCCCATTCCACATAGGAGGAGGCGAAGTTAGCGAGAAGGAGCAACTCAGAGTTCTTTAACGACGTCCAGTTCAACAACCGCTAGGGTTTTTTGTTTTGTATTATAAACTTAAATATTTAAAATATTATATATAATAAAAATTTCTGTTCTTTTTATAATTTTAAAATATAATTATTAACTTTTAATGTAAATATTTAATTATTTTAATTTATTATTAATCAAAAATTAAATTAGAAAAACTATGTCGAAGACCTTATTTAATATACGACGATTTTACAAAGATATACTTGTAAAAAAGTTGATTAATGAATTTAAAATTTCATCATAAAATATATAATTGTAAAAGCCTTCTAAGATTTACAACGATTTCAAGGAAGTTCTAGTTAAATCGTTGTTAAACCTTACAAGGATTAAACAACTACTTCCTTTTAAATTTGTAGACCTTGCGAACAAAGAACAACGAGTTTACGTTAAACTCTACAGCTACTTTACGAGGTGTTTACGTCATAACATAACCACGAGTTTACGACGATTATGCCTGCTTTGTCTTCACAATGAAATATATTCGTCATAACGTTAACAAGGAATTTACAACGAATCCTTTGTTATGACGGACCATTTGCAACGAAATTGTGATCATTGTTAATTCTTCGTAATAGTCCAACTACGAAGAATTGACAACGAAAATGGACGTTGTAATAGTAAAAGTAAATCGGATTCAAGTGAGTTAATAACATCTTTACAAATTAACCCAGAAGTTTATCTAAAACATGAAAACAAATATATTTTTGTGCTTGTGGAACGTATACTATAGCAATACAGTTGATATATTTACTCAAAGCAAAGAAAATCGCGATAAATTATTGGGTAATTTATTTATATATATATATATATATATGTATAAACAAATATATTTTTGTGCTTCAGTTGGTGAATACAGAATAAATGAAATGAATGAAAAAAGTGTGAACAAATTTTTATTTAATGAATTGATTTGGAAAAGGAAAATTGAACAAATAGGAAAAATGTAATGGAAAAATTGAATAAACAGTTAACATGAATTGATAAAAAAAAATTACTTATGTTTTAATATTTTAATAAGTATAATGGCGGTGTCTTGCGCCAATTTCTGAATTATCTTCATTTTTATTTTGTTTTTGTAGTTTTTTAAAAAAAATAGAGGAGGAAATATTTCTTCATGATTTCCCATGTATATGAGGAAAAATGAGAAATTTAGTGGGATCTATGTATTCAGGGCCAGCTTATCAGGGGGAACAAGCGGTGCGACCGTCCCGGACCCAAGTCCGTGTCCCTCCGTATAATATTAATTAAGGGGTCCAATTTTTTTATAAATCTATATTTTTAGAAATAAAAAATTATAAATATAATAAATAAAATTGAAAAGGGTTCAAATTATTTGATATGTATATAGTTTTATTTTCATTACAAAATATTACTGATTAAATTTTAAAAACATTTTAAACATTATCTACATATAAATTTTGAGAAGGTAAAAAAAATATTTTTCGCTAACAGTGTTAAGCCGACCCTGTATGTATTACCAATTTGACAAAAAGTTCAATTTAATTGATATCAATTTTAAGAAAAAATAAATTCATAATCATTTTTTTTTCTTAAAGAATGGTCACCGATTGAAGCCAAATAACTAATAATTTGTTTAAATTATCATGAAACCAAATAACTAATAATTGATGGTGTACCATATTCAAATGACATTGTAGACTACGTAATTTTTTAACCAAAAAAAAAAGACTACGTAATTTGTCCACAGCTTTCCTCTCTTTAATTAAGCATAGACTTTGTATCGGGAACTTTCCTCGTTGGGTCCATACCTTGTTTATTCAAAATTGCTAAGAGGATAACAAAAGTATATTGTTAAACAATTAGAAACCGTACAGTTCGTGTAATTGTTATATATATATATATATACTATATTAAAAGAGTTATATGAGCATCAGAGAGGATGTCCACGTCGGACAATAAAATCAGCCAATAGGAAAACAGCTCTCCGCCACGTCAGATAGGCAATGACAAATCTAACTTTTTCCAAAATGAATCCTGGCCCCTTTCTCTTCGTCTTCTCCGTCTCTCGACATTCCTAGATCCATATTTTGTTTCTCCTTTTCTTTTCTCATTCTCTTCCTTTACTTCATAGTTGATAGTACTTTCTGATTTGTGTTGAGAGTAAGCAACGCGGCAAGAGATGTGGAGGTGAAGTGTGCCATGGAAGATGACGGTGGCTTAAGATCGTTGAGGTGTAGCCGAGCACAGCGACGTCGGATCTGAAGATAGAGAACCATAGCCATCTATCCCACCGACCACCGTCATCTCTATCTCTCTCTTAATTCAACGGCGGAGGAGGATAAGTATTAAATCCCGGTCCAATTACCGGTATGAAAGATACTACAGGTATGAAAGATTGTCCGTTTTATCTAAAAACTGTTCGGTTCGGTTATGGTAGACATGGCATTTACAATCAACTGTCCTACTCATTCCCCACCGATTGTAAGGTGCAGTTTTTAGATTTATGTTTTTTTTTTATCAAGTTTGAAAGTGATTAGCCATGTCCATTTCAGTGGGGTTAAACGTTTTTTATTTTGATTATCAGGCCAGAACTTTTGATTGGAGATTTGATAAGAGAACTCAGAAGCTACACGACAGAAAGTCAAGATATATGCTAGTGAATATGTTAACTAAACTGAATGTGATTTTAAGTTTATACTTTCTTGAATTCATTTTAGGTTTGGTATAACTTTGTCTTCGTATTTTGATTCTCAGGCTAGAACAATGGATTTGAGGGCGAGCAGATCCACATGGATATCAAGATCCAAATCAGAAGCCAAAGATTCAGGCGAATAAAGATAAGTAGAGATGCGAGAGACGTGACCAACAGCTTCTCGAACAAAATCCAAAGAGACCACATAATTTCGCAGAGGAGAAGCTACAGTAGAGAAGATATGTGGTCAGATCTCTGTTGGTCGAAACATTGGGTATGTTTTCTTCTGTGTTTAGTGCTTAGTTGATCGCCACCTGTCTCTGTCTCATTAGTAGATTTTTATTTGACAGTACCACTAGAGTTCTGAGATCTGGTTGCAAGATTAACTTCCTTAGGAGGAGGAGGCAGAGATTAGCCTCACTCGAGAAGTATAGAAAGAAGCTTGCTCCTGCCCCCAACAAACCGGTTAAGATTTCATTAAAAACCCTTAGTGACCGAGATTAGTTTCTGACAAAATGCTTGAATCATTTTTTGCTTGCAGGACACGTTTTTGATTGCTCCTGGAGTTAGCGTCCTGGCCGGGACGCTTTCTGCTGCTGAAATTGCCTCTGTCATTAACAAGTATGGATCTCCTCGCCCTAGAATGGAAAGGTAAGACTAGAAGAAAAAAAAAAATTGCTTTGATTAGAACGAAAGAAAACATCAAGGTTAGAGTTTTTAACAAAGAGCATCTAGAAATGCAAAGTTAAGAGCTATTGAAGATTTAAGGAAGGCTAAACTGAGAGCTCGAACTTTTGATGAAGCAGCAGATGGAGGAGAACGGAAGTCTTTGCAGTAGCCAACTGGTCGAGCGCTCCTCAAAAATATTTTAGAGATGCAGTGGTCGAGATGATCATAGAGAATGGTATCAACCACCAGGAAGAACTCAAAGAGGTTCTCATTTGTTATCTCAGATTCAACACCGACGAATATCATGTCGACATGAACATCAATATGTTTCAGCAGGTGCACATTGATTTAATTTTCATTAATTTTGCCGTAGAATAGTCATATATCCCTATATATAAATGTGTGTCTGTGTGTTGAATCAGATGTTTAAGACATGGGAAAAAATTATGGAGGAAAGACTAAAGGGGAAACAAAATGATACTTATAGCAAACTTGGGAGTGAAGAAACTGGTGTCTCAGTGGAAAAGGTGAAAGCGAAGTGGTAGGGGAAGTTAAGGAGTACTAGGTATTAATGACCTGTTTCTTTTCTCGAGATGCAGATCATTTTTTCAAAACATGTTTAGTGTCATTTGAGGTTTTGGTTTTGTTGCTGAGAAGGTTCCATGGCATTAAAATTGAGTTATGTTTCTCATGGCCATCCAAATCGTATATAAAATTTAGTAAATAATTTTTATTAAATTTGCATCTATGATGTCAGAGGATACAAAAACATGTGGCTGGCCAGCGTTGTGGATTATTTTTGTTATCTGGAAAAAAAGGACATGGATTTTCAAATCAGAAATCAGTTTTTTTAAGACTTTAACCATCATATTTTAAAACTAAATTTGAATTTTTATTTTTCCAGAAATTCCAATATTTTATGTATAAGGCCACATAAACTCAAGAATGCATGATTCATTAAATAAATACTTTTACGTTCAAATAAAATAAGTTGTTTTAGTGAATATTTTATATTGACATTTTCCTCTTTTCTGCTATATGACATATTCATGTTAAACACAACAACATTAGGTGGTTAGTGAAATTCAACAATCAGAAAAAGATTTTCAATAAACAAGTATTATCAGATAAAATTTAAATTTTATAGTTGATTTGGTTACGAAGATAGAAAAACCCTTCAAAAACATATTTCTATGAAAGATTTTGCTCATGCAAAATGGTCAATGCTACATATATTACATTATTTACATTTTAAATGTATAAAATATATATCAAAATAATTTATATAAATGGCTTGCAAGTATTAAAAATGAGAAAATAAAAGATTCCAATTAACCGAAATAAAGCAGTACTAAATACATATGAAGAACTCGACTATAAAACAGTTTTACCTTTTCAATTTGTAAATAGTAAAAAAAATTCTCAAAACAAAAAATATATAATCTCATATTTTTATAATTATATTTTCTAAATCTACTTAAACTTATACCTACATATACAACTAATTGGTTGGCTAGCTATACGCTAAATGTCCTCTAACTGTTAATAATGATTAGAATGTACCAAAATTTGAATATTTAAATAGAAATCTTAAGAGAACAATAAATAAACTTATTATTGGAAAACTAAACAAATCCATAAAAATAAAGATAATAAACTAGGATCAGTGGCTATAGTCAATAGTTTAAATCAAGTTTCAATAGTTTAAATCTCAAATTTTTATTTTGCCTTGAAAACAAATTATTTAACTAATTTATTAATAATAAATTAGGACTTTGACCAAAAATTAAAAAATAATAATTAAATAGCAATTACTATTTTTAAAAGAAAGTTTTGGCTATTAAAAAAAACTTTTAAATCTAAAAAATTACATTGCGAAGATTTTCTTTAATTGTTACCTCCAGTCTATTATGTATATATTATTAGATTTCCATCTTTATTTATAATATTATACCAATTAAGTTTGTGTAAAGGTCAATTTAGGTTAGATCATTACCAATTTATGCATTTGGCTTCTCGCTATACTACCTCCATTATAAACTGCTTAATATTTAACTTTAAGAGTCTAAAATAATAATCGAAGTATGTTTATACTCTAACATACATACGATATTGCAAGGTTGTGTATTTTATACACAATACTAATGACAAATATATCTGCATGTGTAATGCACATAATCAATCCAAAGTAGTTTATGTAATATCTAAGCATGAAATCGTTTATAATGAAATCTTCCACAGGTTTTACAATATTATAATAAACACTTATTTACAAAATAATAAATACCAAACACATTTTAAAATTGAACTATCATATTAAAACAAATAAATGATATAATATAGCACATAATAAAAGTACTCTATTTTAAACTTCTATGTTTAAGTTATACTCCCTCTATTTCAAAATTATCAATGTTTTGGATAACAAAAAAAGTTTTAAAAGATATTTATTTTCTTACATTCTCAATGTATTTTTACTAGGTTATAATTGTAAATTGTAAATTGTAAACTTCGAAATAAATAAATTATGATTACTGAATTTTGACCGGTTAAAAATTATAGAAAATAGTTAATCACAAAGAATGATATATTTATAATCAGTATATAAGATAAATTTTTATATGTATGAAAATTTAAAACTTACATCTTTTAAACATTAATTTATAAACAAACAAACCACGCGTAGCGCGGTAAAATCTCTAGTACATCTTAAAAGTATCAAGTAAATGCTTGTGCGAATCAAGTCGTACTGATAAATGATACATATGTCTTTTGTTATATTGTTTCGCATCGTTAATATAATATCCCGGCGTGAAAACTGTTCACAAGAACGCAGCTATATACGAATTTACAATTTTCTATTGCAAGTTGATTGGGAATTTCGTAGCGTGACTTGGTCATGGGATGGAAAGTTCGAAACAAGTTGATACAATCACACAGCTCGATAACGATGGTAATTTTGTAATTGGGCTTATAATAAGATTTCGAATGGTAATGTGCAGGCAATGTTTTAAAACCAAACTAGACACTGACTCAACATTATAGCTGGGTCACTGATCGGACTGGTTCAAACGGATTTTATATTTTTAATTTGATTTTAAATTAAGTAATTATATATATATATATATATATATATGTATAACTATACAATTATTTTTATAAAATTTTATATCATCATTATAATCTAAAAATGATATGAAAACAAAATGAAAACTTTTAAAATAATATAAAATATAATGAAAAATAATTTATTTAGATATATATTTAAAGAAAATATGATATTTTTTATGAAATCCTTTTTAAATTTGTAGTTTTTATGTTTTTACTTGAATTTGAGAAAACCAGGGTTTAATATCGAACTGCGTCATCGGTTTTAGCGAGTTTCACCAATTTTTTTTATCGGGTTTACCGGGTTAACTCAAATCTGGTATTTAGTACAATTCGGAACCAGTTAGAAGATCGAGTTAGGGTCCGATCTGCCGGTCCGGTCTGATTTTCAATACATTGCGTGCAAGACAACCGTGAAACAACTACGGTGCGATTCAAATAGTAACAAAAACATATAGATACATATAGTTATAGGATGGGTCGTCCATCATCACCATTTAAAGCCTTAATATCACTTCTATATATGCATGAGTTAACTTTTATTATAACAAATTAAGCATCCCCACTCCATGCACCCAGACCCAGGAGATGTGTGTGTTTATGGATGTTATATTGGGTTATCCAGCCCAACCCAGCCCTATACAATATAAACTCAGCCCTATTCTAGCCCTAATCATACTTTAGCCCTAATAGTATATGCATGAAGGGATGAGTCAGGATTGGATCACGGTTAGCCCATTCTGTAATGTCTTTCAAAACATAGGCAAGTAGTATTAACATGTGATTTAGATAATTATAGTAATATCATCAAATAATACATAATATAATCAAACAATGTTTTGCGGTTTTGGCGGGAAAATTCGATTTCTCGGTTTTGGCGGAAAAACTCGATTTCCCTGTTTTGGAGGAAAAAACTTGATTTCCCTGTTTTGGCGGGAAAACTCGATTTCCCTATTTTGGCGGGAAAACACGATTTATCGGTTTCGGCGGGAAAACTCGATTTCCCGGTTTCGGCGGGAAAACTCGATTTTCTCGTTTCGGCGGGAAAACTCGATTTCCTGTTTTGGCGGAAAAAACTCGATTTCCCTGTTTTGGCGGGAAAACTCGATTTCCTGATTTTGGTGGGAAAACACGATTTCTCGGTTTTGGCTGAAAAACTCGATTTCCCTGTTTTGGCGGAAAAACTCGATTTCCTCGGTTTGGCGGGAAAAAACGATTTCTCGGTTTTGGCGGGAAATCGTGAAAACACGATTTCTCGATTTTGGCGAAAAAACACGATTTCCGGTTTTTGCGAAAAACTCGACACAGTGTGCCAATACAAATTAATGAGAGCCTTTACAAGCCATTTAAAATAAATATCGTGACTTGAACTGTCTACGGCGTTATTAGACATTCTCTAATGTATTTCTCTATTTTACCTCTAAAATAGAGATGAGTTTTTTTTCTAGTATATAGTTTTCTATTTTTGACTCTATAAACAAATATTCTCAAAAGATTCTATTTTAGTTTTACAAGAAGTACTTTTTATTTATAAAAATTAATAGCCAACTCTATTTATTTATAAATTTTAATGTCAAGAAAAATCTGAAGCCGCGAGAGATACAAGGAGAAATATGTTGTGCAAGATGTGGAGCACCAGAAGAATTAATAAATCATGTATTTTTTGAATGTCCTCCAGCGCGTCAAGTTTGGGTGCTCTCAAAGATACCATCAAATTCAACTATTTTTCCCACCAGTTCTCTCTTCACATATATGGATCATCTTTTTAGAGAGTTCTCACGAAAATGTATGATTATCAATTTGCATGGATATTATGGTACATTTAGAAAGGAATGAACAAATTTTTTTTTAGTAGTTTGGATATTGATCCCAGAGAAATGCTCAACCTAGTGGAATCATAATCAAAACTTTGGGCTGAGGCACATGTGTTGAATACACAGCGGGTAGCACAACATGTAGAGGTTTGGACCTTACCATCAATTCTGGTGTGATGGTGCTTTACAGATGGTTCGTGGAAAGAAAAAGAGCCATATTGAGAACAAGGTTGATATAGTACTCTAGAGAGTTTTGACGAACTGATGGGGACAAGAAACGTTAGGACAAGTCTAACACCTCTTCACTCGGAGGTGGAGGCGTTAATATGGGCAATGGAGTGTATGATGAATTTGCATCAGTTTCAAATCAAGTTTCCAACAGATTGTTCTCAATTGTTGAAGATGATTTCATAACCAGAAGAACGGCCAGCGTCTGAAAGTTATCTAGAAGACATCAAGACTTTGAAAGAAAGTTTCTCCAACCCAGAGATCATTCATGTACCTCGGACGGAAAATTTAAGGGCAGATAGTATAGTACGCAGTGCCAAAAAAAACTGTCTTTTATCATTCACATGGATGAAGAGTTACCAGTTTGTTTACGGAGTTAGTATGAATAAAAAAAATAAAACATATACACTTGTACCAATCAATTGTTTTTTTTCCTTTTTTTTTTAAAGTCACGTTCAATTTTTTTTTTGAGCATCCGCGGCACTTGTGTTTTAGACAAGTCTCTCACTTAAAAAATTAACAAAATTATAGAAAGTGGGAGAGACGAAGAGTAAAGAAGGAGGACCGTCCCTTCATGACGAGACTTTCCTGTCATGTAAAGAGACCAAGAAAATAAGTGTCTGTGTTTTATTGATTCACTTCTATTTTTAGTTTTAAATTTTAATTATATAATTAATTTATTTTTAAAAACTAATATAGTAATAACAAGAAACTATATTTCTGAAACTAAACGCCAATGATGTCTTAGGCATATGATTAACTCGGGTTCTTATGGTGGGGTTATTAGCTTCGGCTAAGAACCGTTTCTTAGCTTTTAACTAAGAAAAATTAAGAATCGTCTATTAAATAAAAGATATAAAAGCCGGTTTTTGGCCGAAAAATGTAAAAAAAAATACAAAAAATATCAAATCATAAATTAAGAACTCAAATTAAGAATCCAAGTTAATCATGCTCTTACATTCTTGAAGTATATAGACACATTGGATACCATTTAGTTTTATTTCAACGACAAAAACTTCACATAACTTTTCTTAGTTTTCAAAATCTTCATTGCATCAATTAAACTGTTGAAAATTTTATTAAACGCTCTCATCGTACATAGCCTGAATTGTAATATATGCAAAGCTTAATATTTAAATGTCAAATTTTAATTTCAAAAAATTTATTCAATACTCCAAAATCTAACCATAAAAATACAAACATTACATGAACATATCTTATTAAATCCTAATCAATGGATAGGATAATTGTGACTTTCAATTTATATTCACTCATATATGTAGAAAATAATTCAATTTTATTAAACTTATATCTACATGATTTCAATATGTTTTATATCAAAATATTTTTCAAATTTTTTAATTAATTTTAAAATTTAATACATGAATAGACTTCTCGAGAAGACATCATTATCTCACAAAAACCTTTTAAGAATACAATGATAAAAGTGTTTACAAATTTTTTTTTCAAATAAGGAAATAGTTTTAGTTTCTCTATATTTTAGTTTATTTTTACATTTGATCGAATTTAAATATAAATTTTAATTCATTTTCAAAAAATTGCCCAAAAGGTTTTGCTTTGAATTTTGAATAGATCCCAGAAGTCATAAATATAAATGTCTTCCCTCATTTATAAAAGGAATTTCCCCGCGTGTGTAAACACAGCTACTTCCTAAACCTCAATCTTCTTCCTTGAACACCAAACCCTAAAGTTCTGAAAATAAAAGAAAATGCTTTTCAAATTTTCCGCAACACATACTTTTGAAGTTAGTTTTTTTTTGGTATGCAATACGCAGTTCTTACAATCTATCCTAATTTAAAGATTATAGTTTTTATTTGTTTTTAGTTTTATCTAGAGAATAAATTTATTCCTAACCATCATCATATAATAATTTTATTCGATTCGAAGTTTTATATATAGATAGAACTCAACTAATGATAATTAGCTAGTTGTGTAAACTCCTTTGACTAGTAACTAGAGGACGTAAGATCGATTTCAAGTACAAATCCGACTCTATATACATTGAACGAAGTACACCAACAACTACAAATGAGGTCATCACTCATATCTATAACGAGATAGATGCCACGCGACAACATTTGACCAATTTAACCATAAAAACAAAATATATAAAATGTATGAAAAGAAAAAGAAAAAAAAACAAAGCAATTGATTAGCATAGTTCGAAACGACATCTCTTTAACGTATGTCGTTGTTCGGTAATGCGTCTGAATCTCTCTAGTCTCTACGCACAGTTTTGGTATCTTATATGATTATATATATAAAAACCATATATATGTATGATGTATTTATCTACAGTTTTGTTATATATTGTTTCCATAAGGAAAGGGAGACCGCGGATCGTCGTCTAGCATAATATAGAACCAGTGTCTCAAATTATTTGAAAGTCTTGCACTATTTTTTCTATTGAAAACCCTAACTCTTATTTTAAAATATACAAATCTTGTACATATGTAACACGAAAAAGAAAACATCAAGAGTTTTCGGTTTGATTCTCAAGTAAAACTATAATCTTTTTGGATGTATGAAATGTAGTGGGACTAGTGTCATGACTGTCGTCCACTTATACAATAAAGTATGAAACATGGATGCATGAAGGCTAGACTTCCAATGTCTATAAATAATAACATAATGCCAGTGGTAGGGTCATGTCTCACTTTTTTTTTTTAACTTGTAAATATCGTTGAAAATGAATGTTTAGGCTTACAAGATGTTTGAAACAAATTGTACTACCTCTAAACTTGATTACACGGCAAGTTTTTTTTTAAACATGTAATCAAACACAATTGAAACTGAAACCGTTATGCGTGAAAGCGAACATGACAACAAGAACCGATAAAATCTTAATAAGTCAGGTGAGAGATCGAACCGAAATAGACAAAGATGGAAAAACCCAAAGACTATAGATCAAGAGCACAACACGAGCACGAAGCTATTTCATATGGCTGCCTGAATAAATACCTTCTTCGTAGAAACAGAGACAAGTCCACTCAAGGACCGTCCTCAAAATCCGAGCTGTGCAAGAACTGAACCCATATTTCAACGAAATTAGGACAACACTAGCCACGGGGCACTACAAGAAAACAGCGGTATTCTGACGGACATTCCGACGGAAAATGAAATCCTCCGAATATCCCGAGGAATTTCCGAGGATATTCCGAGGAAACATAAAATTTGGGTTCCTCAGAATTTCCTCGGAATATACCGACGGAATTCCGAGGAAATATCAATCCGTCGGAATATTCTTATGGAATACCGAGGAAAAATATGTTCCTCGGAAAAAACCGATGAATTCCGAGGATATATTATAGCCGTTAGAGAGCCGTTGGGGTATTTTAATAATTCCGAGGAAATTCCGACGAACTAGCCGTTGGCGTCGGAATTCCGTCGGAATTTCCTCGGTCTTTCGGCAGGATTTCAACTATAAATACAAGCACCCCTCTTCCTCTTCATTCACTCCATATCTTCATCCTCCCTCTTACTTTCTTTACACACGAATTTGATTCATAAAAACATGTCTTCTTCAAATTATTTTCGTTCTTGGATCGATCAACCTCATTTGGATCCGAACACGAGATTGCTTACGGAAGAATACCAACGAGGTATAACCGAATTCATGGGGTTAGTTCACCGACAACTGGAAGCAAAAACAGGTATGTTAAGATGTCCTTGCTCTAATTGTAAAAATAGAAAGGTTATTAAAGAGTGGGATGTTTGGACTCATCTATATTTGAGTGGGTTTACACGAAGTTACAAAATTTGGTATCATCATGGGGAACCTGATTATGAACATGGTAGTACTAGCGAGCCTCAGCCAGCGGTTAGATTAGAAGAACCAATTAGAACGGATGTAGATTATGGTGTAGGTACTGAGCAGATGGTAAATGATCATTTTAGAGGGGAAGATTTACCCAATGCACAAGCTAGGAGATTTTATGATATGTTGGATGCTGGAAAGCAACCATTATACGAAGGTTGCAGAGATGGTCATTCAGCTTTATCATCTGCTACAAGATTGATGGGCATTAAAACAGATTATAATTTGGCTGAAGACTATGTGGATGTGATTGCTGATTTTGTAAAAGGTATTCTACCCGAGGATAATGTAGCTCCTGGTTCATACTACGAGGTTCAGAAACTCGTAGCTGGTCTTGGTTTATCGTATCAGGTAATAGATGTATGCAGCGACAACTGCATGATTTATTGAAGGGCAGATGAACAGCGGGTTACATGCAAATTTTGTGGAAAGCCTCGTTATAAAGATACGAGTGGAAGAGTTCCAGTGCCATATAAAAGGATGTGGTATTTGCCTTTGACGGAAAGGTTGCAGAGGTTGTATCTGTCTGAACGCACAGCGCAACCAATGAGATGGCATGCGGAGCACTCAACAGATAGTGAGATCAGACATCCTTCAGATGCAAAAGCTTGGAAGCATTTCCAATCAAAGTATCTCGACTTTGCGTATGAGAGAAGAAATGTCTACCTTGGATTATGTACTGATGGTTTCAGCCCGTTTGGCAAGAGTGGAAGACAATATTCTCTATGGCCAGTCATTCTTACACCATACAACCTACCCCCAAACTTGTGCTTGCGACGAGAGTTTTTGTTTCTCTCGATTCTCGTTCCCGGACCAGAGCATCCTAAGAGATCACTTGATGTGTTTCTTCAGCCACTAATATATGAGTTGCAACAACTATGGGCTCAAGGTGCTGAAACATACGATGTTTCGTGTAAAGAAAACTTTCAAATGCGGGCAGTACTAATGTGGACAATAAGTGATTTTCCAGCATATGGTATGTTATCTGGATGGACAACGCATGGAAGGCTATCATGTCCATATTGTCAAGATAACACTGATGCTTTCCAACTAAAACACGGAAGGAAAACGTGTTGGTTTGACTGTCACAGGAGATTCCTACCACCTGATCATCCATATCGTAAGAGTAGGAATTTGTTTACGAAGAACAAGAGGGTGTTTGACACTCCACCTCCTGAAATTTGTGGGAAAGATTTGAAGACACAACTAAGAGATTTTGGTGCAGAAAGGACGCCAGACGTCGGTGGACATGAGCATTTTCCGGTAGATGCTATTGGAGACCTACATAACTGGCACAAAAAAAATATTTTCTGGGATCTGCCATACTGGGAGGATCATCTGCTAAGGCATAATTTAGATGTCATGCATATTGAGAAGAACTTTTTTTACAATCTCATGAACACTATCCTTAATGTTCAAGGTAAAGCAAAGGATAATTTGAAGTCAAGGCTGGATTTAGTCGATATATGTGCTCGTTCAGAACTTCATGTTGATGAGAATGGTAGGGCTCCTTTTCCCATATACCGACTTGATGCAGAGGGAAAAGATGCGTTCTTTGATTGGATTTCAAACGATGTGGAATTTTCAGACGGTTACGCATCTAATTTGCGTAACTGTA
Organism: Brassica napus; assembly: GCF_020379485.1. Taxonomy (NCBI): domain Eukaryota; kingdom Viridiplantae; phylum Streptophyta; class Magnoliopsida; order Brassicales; family Brassicaceae; genus Brassica; species Brassica napus. The sequence goes on from NC_063446.1 coordinate 16,174,262, forward strand.
TCGACAGAAAGGAAGAAAAATTTACTGGCTTGAAAAGCCACGATTGCCATGTAATGATGCAGCGCCTCCTTCCGTTTGTCTTCAAGGAACTATTACCATGAAATGTTCATGAAGCAATTGCAGGGATAAGTGGTTTTTTTTTAAAGTTCAATTCATTTATTTCTTGATTTAAATTTGGCTATTTTCTATTTCAGTCGGTTCCAAAGAAGAAGGGATGTTTGGTCGGTTTGGGTCGTCGCACCCGGTCGGTTCCTCCTTCTTCTGCACCACCGCCCTTTGTTGATCCAGAAGTCCTTACGGCTCAGTTGAAGGACAAGGATAATCGCATATCTTTGTTGGAGACCCAGATGGCGGCTCAACAGGCGGGCTATGAGGCACAGAGGTGGCTGAACCAGCAAATGATGGAGATGATGCAGAGGATGTACCCGAACGAGGTGTTCTCGGACGTGCTAGACCCGTAGTTTTTTTTTTTTCAAAAACTCGGAATGTTTTATTTTTATTTGTACAACTTTAAATATTATCTAATATGTTTTCAATTTTAATTTTAAATTTATATTTTCGAATTTAAATTTCAAAAATTTTATTTTTTTAAAAAAATTAATTTTTTTAAAATTCCGAGGAAATGAACTCTCGGAATATACCGAAGGACATGTTCCTCGGAATATACCGAGGGACTCGTTCCTCGGAATATTCCGAGGGAATCCTTCCTCGGAATATTCCGAGGGAATCCTTCCTCGGAATTTTCCGAGGGCGCAGTTCCTCGGAAATTCCCGATGACTGTTCCGAGGAACGTTTCGTCGGAACTTCTGAGGATTGGACCATCGGAAAATCCATCGGTATATTCCGAGGAGATTTCCGACGAACTGGTGGTCCTCGGAGTTTCCTCGGAATTCCGTCGGAAATTTTCGAGGAAATTCCGAGGAAAAAAGAATTTTCGAGGAGTTATTTCCGAGGACTTATTTCGTCGGTATGTCGCCGGAATACCGTTATTCCGACGACATACCGACGATTTTTTCCCTCAGTATGTCGCTGTTTTCTTGTAGTGGGTGCTTAATAGCGCTAAACTAACCCAACCACACTCGCCCTCTAAGTCGGTTAATTAGAGAAAAGGACAGCATCACCACCTCCCGGGTCTTACTACCTCCTCCAGCCGCAAAGTGCGACCGAAAAATACAAGAAATCTAAGAATCTCCACTGCCTTACTCAATTTAAACCTGCAAATAAAACCATGACTCACAAGCAACGCCTAATCAATCAACAAGAGAGAGAAGAAGAGCTAACTAAAGCATCACTCAGTAGCAAAGAATGCCTAATCTTGACTCCATGGAAACATATCCACATCGAAGTTTAAAGTCCCGAGACCTCTAGCTCAGGCAGAGCACACCCGGATAACCTTGGAGCGATATGGCCAAAGCGACGTTTGGTAACCACGCCATCGGGGTGACCTAGATGTCGAGAGAGAAGACATGCTCACCAGCGGAGAAGAGCTTCAGAGAGCCGGCCCAGTCGCTAAGGGGAGCCATGACTCAACTCAAACTCACCTTGTACACGATCTGAAAACGAATCCAGAAGCGTGTACGACGGCCAGAAGCAAAGACCTTTCACCAACATAACCCACGCCAGAGAGAGAGCTTAGATGTGACGGGGTCGGCAATGGCCCTCTCGCAGCGCCGAGAGGCACCGGAGAGGCTAGCGGAGCTGAAGCGGCGAAGTCTCGAGCCTTAGGGTTAGAGAGGATTTTTAGGGGCGTGTATGGTTAACGCGCGGGTTGTGTGTTACTTAAAAGCTTTAAGTCAATGTATCTCACTTCTTTTTCCTATCCTTCATTCCAATTACAGTCAATTTAGTTAGTTACCCTAAACCATAAAATTGTTTTTATTCTATATAAAATTCATTTCATAGATATAAAATTGGTATTTTTGTCAAAACTAACCCACAACTTGATTTTAACCCCAAACTTATACCCAAACTTGAATCAAATGCAAAACTAACCTAAAAGCCTAGTGAAATTACAGCTCAGCCCCTTGTGACCAAACAAAAAAACAGAAGTCATTTTTACGAATATAGCCCTAGTAAATCGTCTGAGTCGTCTGAGATGTTGGAAGTCGTCTGGACGACTGAAGTGTAAGTCGTCTGGACGACTGAAGTGTAAGTCGTCTGGTACCGGTTTATTTTAAAAATAATTTATAAATCTTGTAAAAAATATTTTGATGCGTGAAAAATAAAAATCAAGTAATTATAAACAGTTTTAAGTGATATAAATTAAGATATGATAAAAATTGATTTGTTTTGAAGATAGATGAGTGGAAGTAGTGAATCATGAAATACTTTGGTTTAGGAGTTTGGCAAACATATGTTGTAGTATTGTATGTATTGTTAGGGTTAGATTTTGGAAAACTAAAATGTTTTTTTCAAAAATTAGTTTTCACCTATATGTGTTTATTTATGTGTATAGTAAACACTTTTCAAGTTTGATTTGATTTTATGAAGTCTTTAATTAGATAATTAAGTTTAGGGGTTATGTTTAGGGTGTGGACGACTTATATTTCAGTCGTCTGTTGAATAATTTACTCGGACGAGGTATATTTTAGTCGTCTGTTGAATAATTTACTCGGACGACTTACATTTCAGTCGTCTGGTGAAGAAATTAAAACAGATGACTTACATGTAAATCGTCCAAATATTCCCGCCTAAAATTTTTTAAAAAAATTATTTTCCCGCTTAAATAATTTAAACCAGTCGTCTGGAAAGTCTTCTATTTTAGTTTCCCGCTAAAAATATTTAATTTCCCGCTAAAAATATTAAACTCTTCTGGACGACTTACATGTAAGTCGTCTGTTTTAATTTCTTCACCAGACGACTGAAATGTAAGTCGTCCAGGAAGTCGTCTGAGTAAAAAATATTTAATCTAATTGGATTTTTTGTCTCCCTATATAAAGAAAAATTTACACATTCTCTCTGCTCCTCTCAAATGGCTGCAACAAAAATGTAATGTTCATCATTCTAAAACTCTTCAACCTCTCTTTAATCTCTTTGACTTGAAAACACCAAACTTTATATGAATTTTTCAGTTTTGTCTCATGTATTTCTTACTAATCTATCTCTTTTACAGGTTTTTAATCAAATGGTACTCATCTTCCATTAATTTAAAGGTAAATCTATTAATTTTAGATATGTATTTTTGTGTGTTCTATAAATGTAGATTTATCTAATCTTCCACTCATTTTCTCTATTTTTAAGTCATTTGAACGTTTTTGGATATGCAGGTTTTTCAGATCTGGATTTGATATGCAGGTTTTTCAGATCTGGAAGACTTCTTGGACGACTTACCTGTTAGTCGTCTGGAAGTCGTCTGGACTTCTTGGAAGTCTTCTGACAAAGTCGTCTGGACTTCCAGGAAGTCGTCTGGACTTCCAGGAAGTCGTCTGGACTTCCAGGAAGTCGTCTGGACTTCAGGGAAGTCTTCTGACGAAGTCTCCCTTTCATAATAGATCTGAGCGTTTTGGTAAGTTCTTATGTCTGATTTTTCTTCATTTGGGAACTTCTTGTTGTATAAAGTTCTTACTTTTTTCCCGAACTAAAACTCTCCAAACCCACTCTAATCTCTTTGACTTGAAAACACCAAACTTTATATGAATTTTCCAGTTTTGTCTCATTTCTTTCTTACTAATCTATCTTTTTTGCAGGTTTTTAATTAGATGGTACTCATCTTCCACTAATTTAAAGGTAGATCTATTATTTTTAGATATGTATTTTTGTGTGTTCTGTAAAGGTAGATTTATCTAATCTTTCACTCATTTTTTCTGTTTTTAAGCCATTTGAACGTTTTTGGATATGCAGGTTTAAAGATCTGGATTTAATATGCAGGTTTTTCAGATCTGGAAGACTTCTGGGACGACTTACCTGTTAGTCGTCTGGAAGTCGTCTGGACTTCTTGGAAGTCTTCTGACAAAGTCGTCTGGACTTCCTGTAAAGTCGTCTAGACTTCCTGTAAAGTCGTCTGGACTTCCTGTAAAGTCGTCTGGAAGTCGTCTGAACTTCCTAAAAGTCTTCTGACAAAGTCGTCTGAACTTCTTGGAAGTCGTCTGGACTTCTTAGAAGTCGTCTGGACTTCTTAAAAGTCGTGTGGTCTTGTCTAATCAAGTGGAATCCAAGCTTGTCTTTGTAGATGAATGATCTATAATAGTTTTGTTTGTGGTCTGTTTTGTGAATTGCATGTCTACTCTTTTAGTTGTGAATTTTTTGTAAAATCAGTAATAATGTTTTTCAAGATGTATTAAATGTGCTAACAATGTGTTTACACATTTACAAATCAATGAAATAATTGACTTCAGTAGCCTTTTTCTTATCTTTGGATCTCTCATATGCAATAATAAACTCCAATGGCCTTTTTCTCATCTTAATAAACAAGAATGTTGGTAGCTTTATATTGATACAACATTTTAAGAAGTATTTTAACTCTTCTTCCAACTCATAACAATAGTCATTATTATTGTCTATAACAATAATACTTAAGAGATGGAAACAAACAATAGTAACTAGTCAAAGCATATCATATTTTATTATAAGTTTGCGTTGAAAAACTTAGTCAAATTTAGTAAAACTAAAGGAGAGAACATATTTTGTAAATATGAGTTTTACATATCTTGAAGTTACTTATCACTCTTAAAAATACAAGTTATTCAAAAACTAACGTAGAAGACTTAAAAACTAGCGGAGAAGACGCGGACGACTTCAATCTAAGTTGTCCAGACGACTAAACTATACGTCGTCTGGTCAACACAGAGGTTATTTTTGCAAATGACTTTGAAATCTGTTATTTCGGACGACTGAAAAATAAGTCGTCTACTATTGTTTGGCTAAAAAAAAACTCCAAAAAAGCTAGACGACTTACATTTCAGTCGTCATAGGTTAGTTTTGCATTTGACTGGATAATTTCAGAAGTTTGACTTTTCTGGACGACTTACATTTCAGTCGTCTAGTGAAAATTAAAATAATAATATTTTTTTTAAAAGTAGACGACTTACAGTTAAGTCGTCATAGGTTAGTTTTGCAATTGAAAAAAAAAAACCTCAAGATTTAATTATATACAGATGACTTATAATTCAGTCGTCCACGAGACGACTGAAATGTAAGTCGTCCAGGATTTACGAGGTTTGACCAGAATCTCAGAAAAAAATCCTGGACGACTTACAAGTAAGTCGTCTACTTTTAAAAAAATATTATTATTTTAATTTTCGCCAGACGACTGAAATGTAAGTCGTCTGGGGAAGTCAAACTTCTGAAATTATCCAGTCAAATGCAAAACTAACCTATGACGACTGAAATGTAAGTCGTCTAGGTTCTTTGGAAATTTTTTTGAAACCAAACAAAAACAGACGACTTAACTTTCAGTCATCTCAGGTTACAGATTTCAAAGTCAATTGCAAAAATAACCTCTGCGTTGACCAGACGACTTCCAGGTAAGTTGTCTACAGCCAGACGACTTCCCAAGTAAGTCGTCTGACGAACAGATCTGGGAAAAAACTCGATGTCATACCTTAAATTGGTGAGATAAGTTCCTTAGCATACATAAGGCTTCTCCAAGCACACAGAATCACAAACGAAAGTAACCCACCCAGAATCGTTAGCTTCTATGACTCTATGAACCATAAAAAATTTAGAATCAAAATCTTGGGTTTTTTTAGCTCATTGTGGAGAGAAAGTGAGAGATATGTTGTGTTTAGTTCACAAGAATGGAAAAAGAAGAAGGGTAAATCGATTTTGAGAGCATTAAGAGCTTCAAATTGGTTGTTCATGGTGGTTGTGGTATTGATGACAATGGCAATCTTGTAATTACTTGAAGATGATGAGGGTGAGAGAGTAAAAATGTCATTTTCGAAAAAAAAAGAAAAAAAAAATTGATGGCATTTTCGTAAATTATATGAACTTGTGGGGTGAATAGGGCAAAACCAATTTTCAAAAAAAAAGGAGGTTAGTTTTGTGTTTGACTTTAAGTTATAGGTCAATTCCGCAAAAAGCCCTATAAAATTCCAGGGAGTGTTTGAACCCTAATATATATTTTGTAATAATGTCTCACAGTTTGAATCCACAAAAATCAGTTAAGCGCGTAAATCATTACCACTAATTATATAACCTTTGTAAGGAAATTCGTTCGGGCAGAAGGACCGACCAACTGTAGACAATTGAATGGATATAATTCATTTTTTAAAAACAAATTTTAGTTTCAAGCCATAAGATAAAAAAGACAAAGTTCATACAATAAACTTCTAAAATCATAAACAAACTAAAATAAAATCACCAATAGATAATATAAGAATCTCGGAAGAGCATATAGATATGATCTGCCAAAGATTGAGATTGTACCAACTAATATACTGGTTTTTACTAGTTTTTGAGGCGTTAAAGCATTACTTACCAGCTTTCTCATTGAGTAGTTGTTACAACCAATAAAGATATGATTCATCTTTTTTTTTTTTCTGACATCGACATAAACAGGCTTATTCAAGACTCTGCAAACCAAAAAGATAACTATGCCTCCATATGAACAACGTACGACGATTGCAGTCTGGCACCACATGCAAGACTATCCTCCCTTGTATTTTGCGTCTGAGGCATATGAATGAGCTATGAGTGGTTAAAACTCTCTTTCAGTATCTTTATATCTTTATATCTTGTTCCGAAACCATCTTCACTAGTTGAGAACAATCCGTTGCAAACGTGACATGATACGTCTTGTTCCTCGTACATTACATTGTGCAAATGGGCAGTTCAACTTCTGAGTGAAGTGGTGATAAACTTACCCTTGTATTTCTTGCCTCCACTGAACTCTCAAAACTAGCAAGAGTACTGTACCAGCTTTGTCCCGAGTGAATATAATTTTCTTCCTATAACTCATCTGTGAAACTTTTACACCATCTTTCTGGTATGTGAGATAGCGCGTTGTTTTCTCCTACTCTCTCGTTTGTGTAATTCTCTGAGTGACCAATGTCTGGGCCTCCCTCCAAATCAACAATTCCGTCTCTACCAATCAGATATGATTCATCCTTATAAAAGGCTTTTTGTTTGACAGTCGTGTGGTAATAATCATAATGAAAATTAACTTTCTTGCTAATTGGAATAGGCGAGCGAATACGCTTAACTTCTCGGTCCAGTAAACCAATGGGCCTATATACGATGGTGAGATTATTTTGGTAAATAATATTGCAATAATGGGCCGAACTGTATAGTAAATGATTTTTAATCAAATATGCGACGCATTTTTGACGCTTATTAGTGGGTTATATATGTAGAGATTTTGTGTGTATCCACAAAAAGAATCATCGTGAAACGTTGGAAGGGTCATCGGAGCTGAGATCTCGTGCGGCGTTGTTTCTTGGGTACGTTTATTCCTTCTCCATCTATCTCTCTCTCTCTCTCTCTCTCTCTCTCTCGCTCCGATTCAAATTTCTCTGCCGCGATCCGGATCCATGCGGCTCTGTCATTTTCCCAGATCTGTCGTGTTTCCTTGTGATTCGCTAGTTTACAAATGCTGGATCTGTAGCTTTGACGTAGAAAAATCAAATTGATATTAGTTGATTCTCTAGATCAACGATTCTATAGTTTATTGGGGGTAAAGATTCTGATTGGATCTAGACCTGAGGATATGATTGGGATCCGATGCAATTTGCAATCGAGATCAATTACGCTTTGTAATCATATTATACTTGGTTTAGTTTGAATTTGATGGAATCTCTTTTCGTGTGTGTGAATAGGTTTGGGAAAAAAGCATGGGGCTGTCATTCGGGAAGCTGTTCAGCAAGCTGTTTGCGAAGAAAGAGATGAGAATTCTGATGGTGGGACTCGATGCAGCTGGTAAGACGACCATCCTCTACAAGCTCAAACTTGGTGAGATCGTCACCACTATCCCAACCATTGGTAAGTTAACTTCCTATTGATATTGAAATGTTTTACTTTTTTTTTTTTTTTGTATGAGAAGCTGATAGACACTTGTTGTTTGAATGTTTTGCAGGTTTCAATGTTGAAACTGTGGAATACAAGAACATTAGCTTTACCGTCTGGGATGTCGGGGGTCAGGACAAGGTTTTTTATTTTATTTTTCTTGCTTGTGTTTTCGATGTTGGTTTGCTTATTAGGTTCAGTGTTGGTGAATTTTGTTCGTGTACCAACACTCTACATTTGATAAGCTAAATCAAATCAGCTGGAATATCGAGCATACTTTGATTCATTCTCAAAGAAATGTCGTTTTCTGGCTGACATTTCTTATATTAATGGACTACGTTATTTCATTTTGAGTTCTGCTCTGGTCGTAGAATTGTTATTATCAAAATCTTTACTAATGGTTTCTTTTTTGCTCATCCAGATCCGCCCATTGTGGAGACACTACTTCCAGAACACACAGGGACTTATCTTTGTTGTGGACAGCAACGATCGTGACCGTGTTGTTGAAGCCAGGGACGAGCTTCACAGGATGTTGAACGAGGTCCTATATATATAAGAATCAATAGATTTATTTTATGCATGCACCATCTGGTTTTGACTTTGTTATTGTTTTTTTCTGTGCAGGATGAGTTGAGGGATGCAGTTCTGCTTGTCTTTGCTAACAAGCAAGATCTTCCCAACGCAATGAACGCTGCTGAGATTACTGACAAGCTTGGCCTTCACTCTCTCCGCCAACGACACTGGTTAGCCAAAAAAAACCCACACAACTCTAGCTCTCTCAGGCTCAGACATATGATCTTATATAATGATATCATTGTAATAATGGCAGGTACATTCAGAGCACATGTGCCACCTCTGGAGAAGGACTCTACGAGGGACTTGACTGGCTCTCCAACAACATCGCAAACAAGGTATCATCATCATCATCTACTTTCCTCTTTTAACTCCCAACTTCTCATATAAGCATTTGGGGAAGTCTGAGACATTGTTTAAACGTATGATGTGCAGGCATAGAAAGGAGGTACCAAGATCCCTCTTCACTTGTTTTGTTTATAAATCAAGGAAAGAAGGGTTCTGTTTCGCTAGTACTATCTTCATACATTCTTCTTCGACTCAGTCTCAAACTCAAAACCATAATCATACTTTGTACTTTCATTTAATAACAATGTTTTTTTGTTTTAATTTTTTTCTTCCGTAATTGAGTAAAATCACTTTTGTTTACTGTTTTCGACCAGATCTTTACTTTTGGTTATTAGTTTCGTTATTCAAATTTGCACCTCGGGTGTATACAATCTTACATTCCACAAAATAGTTCATGAAGCACAAATTATAGGCAAAAGAAAAGGTGAAACATAAACACAAGCCAACCTCAAAAACCAGAGACGGTATTTTGTGGTTTTTTAAGCCAACACATAACAACCCCTAATCCACTTGCTGTCCCGACGGACATCAAATCTACATTTACCCAGAGTGGACTTATAAGCATAACAAACTGTGGGTCTATAGAAGTCCAAATTAACCGATTCCAATAAAGAAGAAGCAACTCTGTTTCTCCTGCCAGAGGAAAAAACAATTTCTCCGCAATGGATCTAAGCCAAGAAGCAGATTATATGTTTGCCACACAAAAACTTCTCTTCAACAATACAGTCGGCACTTAGTGTGGTTTAGAGGCTTAAACCCATACTTTATGATCTTTAAAACCGTAATATTATTAGTGTCAAATCTTTATGTGAACTGTCGATTTGACTCTGCCCAAACGTGTTCATTGTAAAATTTGACCAATGAAAACAAAAAAAAGAGTCAGCGTCAAGCTTTTGGCTCGAAACTGGGTTATTGAGATATAAACACCAACATTTATACCACTAAACTAAAAGATACTTTGTACATTGATGGTCGAAACTAATATATATTTATGATATGATAGTTTATTCTCTCCTTAAGGTGTACACATATGTGTTTTATAAATATTGTGGGGTCCATGATTCTCGGTTTGGTTTAGTAATTCTGTTCCGACGTTTGGTTTTTAAATAATATGGTATGATTTGAGTTTTCCCGTTCAATTAATGTTTTATTATGTTATTAAACACAGCGTTTTGTCGATTAGGGTTTTTTTAATTGTTCTTCGTCTCTTTACATTTGCCGTCTCCGTTCAGCTTCTCTGCAAACACCAAACATTAATCTTCCCTATTGTTCAACGTATGTCTCTTGATTTACCAATTAATGTTTTCGTCATTTAATTCAGAAGCGATGTCGACCTCTCTGTTTCCTTCACGCCAAACCTATAAATTATAGATGAATCTTCAGAACCTCTGTTAGTTAATCTTCTTTATCAAGCGTTCATTGTTGCTCGACTTCCCCCGTTTTTGGAACTCGAAAAACATCAAGAAGCATGGTGAATTCATGGGAACCACTCTACTCAGGTATTGTATCGACAAAAATTAAGCGATTATTTACTTTCATTTTTTTTTGTTGTTGTATGTTTAATATTTTCTCTCATCACACTGCATGGAATTATATGAAGTCAAAGAAGACAAATAAGAAGTTTGATTTCAAGGTGTTCACCGAGACCGGTCCAAAAACAAGTCTGATTACAGATGGTACATAACAAAGTAAGCGTACAAGTCTGATTTCTTTTTATGAATTAGAATTTCAAGAAGAAAACATCAAAAAGAAACATAAGAATTTTATCTTATTAATTTTCTATATTATAGGTTCAAGATAGATAACAGTGACCTTAAGAATAAAGGAAGTAAGCCTACTGTTAGAGTTTTTAACGCTGGCCACGCATTGCATGTCTGGCTCAATGGAGAATACCATGGTAAGATTGAGAAGCTACAACATTTAGATGTTATGTTTAGAGAACTGGAATACTTAATGAATTTGTTCAGGAAACGGACATGGTAGCCATGATGAGAAGAGCCCATGGTCATTGTCAGGACCCTGCTTCTATTACTTTCTCTGTGCTAAGCCTAGCGATGCATTTCCATGGCTAGCTCTCCTTCTTCATTACACTATACTATAAGTTGCCTCTCAAACAAGATAGGACGGGTTACTATGAATATGTTGGTTTCTGTCCATGAACTCTTGGTTCTGGAGTGCAGTTTTCCACACTCGGTAATCATCTACATATTACTTTTATCATCCACAATCTTCTGATGATCTGTCTCTATGGTTTCTCAGGGATATTGACATCACAAAGAGGTTGGACTTCTCATCTGTAATAGCCGTTCTCGGATTCTCACTCATCGTATCCATCCTAAGAACTGGAGCAGATACTTGCGGTATGGTTTATGTAGTTTGGTTCAAGGGATGTTGGCTGCTGAGTTTGTTGTAATGCGTTGTGTACTTGGTACTTCAGATGTTGTCATTTTTTGGTATTGTGGACTTGTTTTAGACTTAACTTCAAATGTAATGATCGTCAAATTAAACGTAAGAAATATTGAATATGTGGATGTTAGAATGACATGTTTAAATTATTTGAACTGTAAATAAGATGTATTCTTTTATAAGTTAAAATAATGGTAGCGGTTCTTATTATTAATATGTCAATTTCAATCATAAATTACTTTCCCTACAAACTGGGCAACTTATATTTGTACGAAGCCACTGATCAATACAATGAAAATGAAACTTGTGGGTACATGTAAGAGTGGAAATATTGGTGACATTGTTGTATTTTTTAAAGCAAATAATGCATATATCGTTCTCTTCATCTGTAGTTGGAGTTCTATTAGTGTCTGCTAGGTCCGTTATGATTAGATCAACGTCAAGCCTTGCAGTTGCGTTGTGATTGGAGTCTCTGATGGTTAGAGAAACTTGAAGATCATTGGTAAAAATATTATCGTTGTCCCTTAGTAAATTCACTATATATTCGTTAGTCTTTTGAATAAGGAATGTTGAGTTGGGGTGATAAATGTCATGGTACGTTAAATTGAGATTCAAGTTCTCAGTGGCTGTTTCTTTTAAATTACCTTGTACGTCTTGTTTGGTGTGAGAGTCGATACGAAAGAATTGGGTCACTATTCATTGTTTTGTTTTGGTGTGGAAACTGTTGGCACTATTGATATGTTTTATAGATGTTTGGTATATGCGTTTAGTTTTCTTGGGTTCTTTACGTTTGTTTATATGGTGTACTTTTTTAAAAGCGTAAGATTTGGTATTAATGGTATTTAATTAATTTACTGTGTTTGTTTTTTTTAAAACGGTACTACTCATGAATACGATTGTTAGAAAATAGAGGTGATCATTATTAAGGACGTGTAATGAGTTCATTATATATGGTTTGTGTTTTTCAATGTATAATAAGTTGATATTAATTATGTTTCGTGGTGTAGTTTATGTTTTATCTTATATGGTTTTTTTTGTAGCTGTTTCTTGTTGTAGTTTAATTTTTTATAGTACGTTTAATGATTTCTTTATCATCATTGTTTCCTTTGTATGTATTTTTATTGTTGTAAATTTGATTAGATTGTAACGCTTGAGGTGATCATTTGAAATTAATTATATTTATTTTAACATCCATATGAGCTTAAAGGTTGTTGTTTAAAATAGAATTATGTTTTTTTTTAAAACCTATAAATGTGAAAAAATAAGTTGTGAAGGGAAATAAAGATTGGATAGGTTAACAATGATAATGAAACATTTCTTAAAAAAAATTCTATATGGTTATATAAATGATACATTTCTCTAAAGTCAGAGTAATTCTCACACATGAGCTGAAAGAGAAAGGAGAAGCTACTGTGAAGGGGTTGCTGAGCAGAGTTTTGAAGCTGAACATGTCTGATTGTGGAGCTTGTTTGGAACAAGCCCTCATGCTCAACCGACTAATCCCTGTCACTAAGTCAAGCTAGTGACTTAAACCAAGCGCTTGGTGGGAGGCAACCCACTGGTAAGTGTAAATATATGTTGGTTTTGTTTTTGTTTGCTTATTTTTCGTTTTAGTTTATTGAGTCTCAGGTCAAAAAGCAGAAAAATCCGAGATACTTAAAAATTCTGGGTTGCTGAAGGAGCGACTACTCCAGGCGGAGATCTTGCGATGGAACACCCAAAATTTTCGTGGAGCGCCCGCTCCACTCAGGTAAGTATCTCACAAAAAAAAATATTTATTCTTGTTTTCACCTTCTCTCTGATTTATTTTCACACCAGGGACGTTGTGAGGTAAGTCTGGGGGAGGGTTTTCGACGTTTACTAACTCGTTTCTTTCTTTTGTTTTTCTTTTGAGTTAGTTTGAGTCAGTTTTTATGATCGAGTCAGTCAAAACTTTGTGGGAATTAGGACCTTATTCCGTGTTGATCACTAACCACCTTGTGCTTTAGTTATCTTATTCAGTGACCTTAGCAGTGGCGAAAGACACACATGTGGACATGGAACACCCTGACATATCTCACTTGATTCTTCAGAAGTTCTCAGCCGATCAGGTTACACTGGGTAGACTTAACTCCACCTAACTTGAACCTAATCTTGACTGGAATTCTTCTTGTTATGGGCATTAGATCAGGGAAACCAGAACACACTCAGGATTTCTTATCTTTTTTATCCATCTTGCTGATCCTGAGTGGCTAGCTCATCTTTAGCTAGTTCCCACCCTGCACCTTAGCCTTTATTCCACCTTCATGCTTTTGTTTTTCAGTGTCATATGTGCAGATATGTGCAAAAAGGTCGGAGAGGAAAGGATCGACGCAGCCTCTTACTCGTTACTGCTGCAGAAATTCAGTCAGAAAAGAGAACAAGCAGATTAAGGGAGCAACCGCTCCATAACCAATGAACTGCGCAAGAGCAGGGGTGGAGAATTAGAACCACCAGTGGCACTCAGAAACATCATGGATTACCTCCTTCTTCGTCACATCACCATATCAGTCTTAAAAAAAACAAAAATTAGGTGATGGAGAAGGGGAAGAAATCAAAGAAACATGAGCCACTGGGAAGGTCAAGCAAAATAGTGGGTACCAAGTTGAAAGATTGGAGAGCAGGCAGATGATCTGATCATCCAGATGGCTTATCCAAAATGGAGTAGTCGTTCCATATAGAGCAAAAACGAGTAGAGGCTGTGGACATCAATGGATCAATCCTCTCTTGCCATTTTGTGCGATATCATGCATCCTCTACAATAAAATGGTAGCCCCTAAACACTTTTAACTCCACCATTAAATAGCCTGTTTAACACCTAGTCCGTCTACCCTGAATAGTGCCTGTGACGAGAATCTCACGCTACTCTTAAATGAATGTAGGAAGTTTTGTCTCGATAGTGTTGCTTTTTCAGGTTTGAGATGTAGAGTATGGAGCCGATTATTGAACAGCAGTCAGTGGGGTTCCAGTAAGGGTGTGTTGTCCTAGTTTTACTGCTTATATGGTTCAGAGATTCGTGGTTAAAGTATAGTTGCTGAGAATAGGAGAGTTCCCACACTTTCAAACCTTTCTCCATGTTCTTGATACTTGACATTGTTTGAGGACAAACAAGGATCTAAGTCTGGGGGAATTGATATATGGTGTTTTTGGCATCTTGTATATATGTTTTGTAATTGGTTTTCAAGTCTTTATTGAGTCTTCCTAGTCATTTTCGAGTCATTACATGTCTAGAGTTGCATTGGATGAGAGATAAACCAGTTGGAGGAAAAGAGGAGAAAAAAGTGCAATTTGGAGTTTTTCCGCAGAGCAGTCTGACGGAGCAACCCGAGTGCCTGCTCCAGCGGCAGAGATTTTTAAGGAAGTTTCCAAATATTTCGGGATTTTACCTAGGGCTTCCCCCTTTTTCTCCTGCAGCCACCAGAGACCTGCAATATATATTTTCTTATTATTCTAGACATGCTACGGGACTTTATAGAGAGATTTTGGAGAGAGAAAACTTGTACTCTTGTTAAGGGAGAATAATCTCTACATCCTTTGGGAAGATTTCTAAACCCTCTTTGCTTTTTATTATTAATTCAGACATGTTTTCTTCATCTGTTATCTCTGTGTATTCTCTGTCCATGGCTGAGTAATCAACTTGCTTAGTCTAGGGTGTTAGGGTGTTAGATCCGTGAGTTATATAGATAAGTGATTCCCTTGATTGTCTTCATTCATAAATATTCTTAATGCTTGCATTAAACTGGGCGCTTAATGTTAGATCTTATGTTTAACATGTTCATTGACCGTGTAATAGGTTGCTAGATCTGTTATGAATGAGCATTGCATCCCTAGTCAGCGATAGTAGATATTAGGGTGTATTGTGAACATATCGGACTTGATCTCTAAAGCTTGCTAGCGCGTCTTGATCCAAACGAGAGTTTAGGCATCAAGACCGACTTGCAAAGGAATCAATACCACGAGAGTGGATTGATTCAATCTGAGTGATCCGAGTTCTGGACTTACTCTTAATTGAACTTGAATAATTGTTTGGCTCACACTTGTTTAACACCCGATCAAACCACTATAGGCTAGCATTCTTAATCATCTGAAAAACCTTAAATCAATCTCTTACTTGCTTGTTACCAAATCAACTTTAAAACCCCCATATTGTTTTATCTTGATATTGATCCTATAGAAATAAAGTGTAATCATTGGTCTCTGTGGATTCGATCCTAAAGTGCTACATCGACATACCATTCGATTGTGGTAGTGTGCACATTAGGTTAATTGGTGTGCGTATACACGTAATATCATCTGTATAGCCAATACTCGTTTGATGAATTAAGATACGAGAACAAATAACATTGATAGAACAAATTGGTAGCATAGCTAGTTTCTGAAACTGAGAACAAGAAGCTGCAGCTTCAAACTTCATGGAAGCAAATTTATGGAAAACTAATTCGGAGAAAATAATTATCAAGCATGATCGAGATTGGTTTGAGGAGCCATCAATCTAACACCGTACTAACCAAAGAGCAAAAACAACAGTTAGGCAATTCTAAGAATCAATGACCATATAAGGTCAAAAACCATCTTTATCAAGCCATCGCATTATTACCTTTGAGCATATCATGGATAGGTAAGCCTCTTATGAAAAAGATCACTCTTACAAAAGCTGAGAATTTGGTGTTCAAAAAAAAAAACAAAAGCTGAGAGAGATTTTAAAGTGTTGTAAATAAAGGAATTTGAGAGCATAGATGAGTTTTTTGCTCTGAGTCATATACCATCACAAATTGAGGAATACAACTGACGTGGGAAATGAGTCAACCATATATTCTGAATAATTTTTTATTTATCTCCAAGTGGGGCCGGTTTAACATTGTTATGGGTCCTAGGATAAAAAATATTTTTTAACCTTCTAAAATTTATATTCAGATAATGTTTAAAATATTTTTAAAATTTAATCAGTAATATTTTGTATATTTCGTGACGAAAATAAAACTATATGCATATCAAATATTTTTGAGTCATTTTCAATTTTATTTATTATATTTATAATATTTGTTATATAAAAATATAGACTTTTTTAAAAATTGGATCCCTTAATTATTAATATACGGGGGGACACGGGTTTGGGCCCGAGGCGGTCGTACCGCTTGTCCCCCTCCTCAGCCGGCCCTGTCTACATAGCTCTCTTTTGGCTTTCACACTTGTATGCAGATGCATCATGCATGAGCAATATAACTATGAAGATGACAGTCCGCACATATTAATTATATAATTACATCTGCAGAATCGATTGGATTGTTTACAGGGCGGACCCTTGTTTACAGGGGCGGACCCACGTGTTGGCTTGTGGGGTCAACTTGACACCACAAATATGCTATAATTTAAGTTTTGTAAGCTGTGCATAGTAGATGACGGTAGTTTATTTCATTGAAAAGAATCTACTTGAACCCTCAAATCTAGGTTCAAATCTCTTCTATGACATTTTCTTAATTTTTTTGACCCCACATAAATCATTTTCTAGGTTCGCCACTGATTGTCTACGTAACACTAACCAAGTGACGTACTGTAAATGCAGTAGTATAAACTACAAAACAATTTTACGAAATGAACCACAGAGCTTTCGTCACAAATCGTTTTTGTATGACACTGGAAATTTGATTTTGCGAATTGATTCTCAAATGCAAGTTGTACAAGAACAATGAGAGTAATTTAAGCAAAAAAAGAAGAAGAAGTTATACAAGAACAAAGAGATTAATTACTCTATGGATCTTCTAGTTTGATCAATTTCCACATCTTCATATGCTTAATAAGATTTATTAAGAAGAGTATCTACATAGGACGTCAATTCAGTTAATGTAAAACAGTGTCGACAAAAAAAAGTTAATGTAAAACAATATTTGAATATTTATGAAAAAATAAACTTTCAGCGAACAACACAATCATGATCACATAGGACAAGAAGTAAACTATCCCTAAAATATATTGGTTTTTTTTTTTGGATAACCCGGGATATCCGGCGGACTGAAACCCAACCGACTTGTCCCTTAGGAGTCTGACTACCGGCGTCAGGCAGACCTGATTGCTCGCAAGGGGAATTATATACCCCTGTCGTCTGGCTACATGGATGAATAAACCTGAATTGACGCGGATTCTAACCTAGGTTCCTTACAAACATTTGGGACGTCATGTGCCACCCGACCACACATGTGTGGTTAAAATATATTTGTTAGATAATCAATTTTCTTTCTTCTTCTTCTTATTCTTCTCTTCTTTACTAATTTTGTATCAATACAATTAAAACATGATTTTTTTTATGGATTTGCTCTTCGTATTTTTAAGATATTACTTTTTGTGCCATTTTAGTTTTATCTTCCAACAAAATATTAGTTAAGGATAAAAGTTAAACACAAAATTAGACCCACAATACTATCTTACTAAATATGCCTAATAATTATTACTGTCCAATATTTTCGTCCAACATTATTAATTGCATATACTCTAAATAAAATCCTAATATCATCCGCAATATCATAATTATATAACACACCTTTCCTTTATTACTAAAGCACAAATATATATCAATAAATTATGGCTATCATCGACGGACTTACAATAGATGTACACAAAGTAAATCTTGGAGTATTATATAACACACCTTTCCTTTATTTGTCAAAGTGTATTATTATTATTTTTTTTGATTGAATATCAAATTTATTGATCAGCATAACTCATTTACATGTGGGCAATTTTGTACTCTAAACAACTACGAATGAATAAAAGAATAAATCGATCTTTCCCTCCAATGGCTAGAAAACTTCAAACCATCTACTCATTAGCCCCTCTAGCGGATGATCCTTGATATAGCAAAGAGATGATATCCGGTTCCTAATCTGCTTATCAATGGTACGGGTGAGCTTCTCCATCGTGACCCAAACACCTCCATGCCTCTGCGAGTTACGTTCTTTCCAAACATAGTATATGACTGTCTGAAACATCATCCTCTTAAGTACATGATCCAGTCGAGTGCAGGCAGAAGCATAAGAGACGCTACGGTATCAGTCCAGTCTGGCGTTATGACACATCCAAGCAGTCTTCCTGCAGTGTTCATCTATACCGTGAACGAGTACGGACAAGCAAAGAACAGGTGGTCCCTGGTTTCGTTCTTCTCTCCACAAAGCATACAGCATTGCTCAATACCCCAGCTCTTCATTCTATCACCAATAGTCAGTCGATCTCTAAATGCAAGCCAGACCATAAAGGCATGTCGGGGTACATCCTGAGGAAACCAAGCTAACTTCCTCCACACAACCTCATTTCTTTTGTCTCGCAGATAATTCCAGGTCTTAGCGGAAGAGAAAGAGGCTTTGAAGTCGTCAGGACCAGCTCTCCAAAGCACGATGTCCTCCCCAGAGTGTTGGTTAGGCAGCTGCCTTGCATTCAGTTTTGCGTAGACTTTAGGGAACCGCCTTTGCCCTCTAGTATGGATCTTCCAACCAGACTCACAGACTACATCAGAGATAGTAGCAGACCGAAGGACCCCCAAACACCCTATACCAGTCTCCCCGGTTTCATCCAACAGTCTTCTTGTTCCCAGCCAATTATCTAGCCAAAAGTAGATTGATCTCCCATTATTCACCTCATACCTCAAGCAATCATATGCCAAGGGCCGCAATTTTAGAAGCTTTCGCCAAGCCCAAGAGCCAATGGAGCCTTCTCGCACATCCCAGTAAGAGCCATGCTTTAACAGATACTCCTTAGTCCATGCCACCCAATAAGAACATGTTTGAGTAAATAGTAGTCAAATCATCTCAATGCAAATAGTCTAGATGTGTCCCTTAGCCTTCGCAGACCCAGCCCTCCTTCTTCCTTAGGAGAGCAAACATCTTTCCATGCAACTTTTGCTTTATGAGTGACTGTTGGCGATCCTGACCACAGGAAAGCGCTGCACATGCTTTCAATCGTATCAAGACAGCCTTTGGGTAATAGAAAAGCGGAGCTCCAGAAGTTCACAGTACTGGTGACAGCAGTTTTGATTAGCCGTAACCGTCCTGCGAAAGAAAGATCTCCATGTGTCCAAGACAAGAACTTTTTGCGAAGCTGATCTATTAACGGCTCATAGTCTGTTTTGCTCCAAATCTTAGATGTCAAAGGCATGCCTAGATAACGAATAGGCAGTTGATCAACCTGGATGCATTTTGCACTCGCAGCATGATTAAGTAGGAGGCTATTCGGACCAGCAGCAAAGATTGTTGACTTGGTGGCATTGATCTGAAGGCCCAACATACTTGCAAACTGATCCATCATTGTCAACACTCCGTTCAGCGATTCTTCAGTACCGTCAGTGAAGACCAGAATGTCGTCTGCAAAGCTTAGGTGGATAAGCTGAACTCTCTCGCACTTAGGATGAAACCCAAATTTTCCATCGACTTCAGCCTGATTCAACATGTTGGAAAGAGCATTATTCACTATGACATATAAGTAGGGAGAGAGCGAGCAGTCCTGCCATATAAGTAGGGAGAGAGTAAGCAGTCATGCATTATCTATTTGTGTCATATTTTGAACATGCCCAACTTGCTACTGACGAAATTTATTAATTTATCGTGTTTATTAATTAATCGACTATTAATTTATAGAGTTTTACACTTTGTGTTTAAGTGTGGAGATTCATACACTGGGTAGAGGGCTTTACAACTACATCACATACATCAGTTTCATGTTTATTGTTTTTTTTCTGAGGTTTCATATATTCATCAAATCCGTTAAAATAGGTAATTATAGAGAAGATGGTGAAAAGAAGGATAAAGAGAGTGAAGCCAGGGTTATCCATGCTTTCACGTTTAGGGCGTGACTCTTATATTGGTGAATTAGTTTACGATATTTTTAATTATAATTTTAGTTGAAATTAGTTGGTGAAAATAATGGACACTCGACTCGTATTTCCTTGGAAACTAAATACATGTAATTTAATTTATTCTGTTTTGTCTGAAAATATATATGTAGTTGATACAATTCTGTATCAAATCACAAAATATGGAAACCAATGTCAAATCTAAATGGATATCTTAGGTTGTTTAAGATAAATGCATAAACTGGGTTTGTACTTTGGTATTGTTAGGTTGACCGGGCTGGTCGCAATAAATGCCATTGTACCAATTACTCATAATAACAAAACTATGCAACTTATGTGTATATATAACAAAATTCAAGTACGGAGTACGCAGTCAGATTAATCAATGAAACTTTAGTATCTGTTTTCGCAACGATTATATATATTGTTCACAAATAATTCAATTTTATGAACATGCAAAATACGATAAAGACCCTCATTTTTAAACCAAGTTATTTCCTTTAATGATCTTTACCTATTTCACGTTTTTGTACCTAAAATTTTGAACCATTCGTCAGCTACGTCGGCGTTGGCTTCATTGTATATCTATCTCATTTATCCATCATTTCCGGTTTTTCTATCTAATACATTTCTTTAACATAAAGAAAATAGCTTCAGAGAGTTTCTCTTCAAAAAACGGAAAACAAAGAGAGAATGAAGTTTTTCGCGGCGAAGCTGGAAGAAGGAGTTAAAGGAGGAAACGGGAAGCCGTCGGTAGGTCCGGTGTACCGGAATCTTTTGTCGGAAAAAGGTTTTCCGCCTATGGATTCTGATATCACCACTGCTTGGGACGTTTTCAGGTATGTATATTTATAATTTTATTATCATATAATTATCACAATTTGTGTACAGTGTACGTATAACTCTTGTTAATAGATCTCTTTTGGGTTTTGTTAGTAAATCAGTGGAAAAATTCCCTTACAACAAGGTGCTTGGATGGCGTCGAATCGTCGATGAGAAGGTGATTTCTTAGTCATCTCATTAAAACATATATTTGATTAAAAGTTGTGTATAAATATTTGTTCTATACGTATATTTGTACGGATGGGTTAGGTTGGACCGTATATGTGGAAAACTTACAAGGAAGCATACGGAGAAGTTCTGCAGATTGGTTCTGCAATACGTGCTCTGGGAGCTGAGCCTGTAAACATCGTTTATACACCTCTTCCCGAAATCAATTTATTATTTCTTGAAGATTCATTTATATAGTAAAATAAAATGGTCTATGTATATATGTAGGGGTGTCGAGTGGGGATCTATGGAGTTAATTGTCCTCAGTGGATAATAGCAATGGAGGTCCATCTCTTTTGTTTCTTTTCTTTAGTAAAAAAAATTCTATATATATCAAAATTTCTTAGAACATTTGTATACTCTATTTGTGAACATATTTAGGCTTGTGCAGCTCACACTCTAATCTGTGTACCTCTGTATGACACATTGGGTAGGTTAAATTTTACTTTCTTATAACCACTTAGGTCTTGCAAACTCAAACTTAATAACATGTGAGTCAAACAAAAGAATTTGATCTTTAGGTTCAGGAGCAGTGGATTATATTGTTGATCACGCTGAAATCGATTTTGTATTCGTCCAAGACAGCAAGATTAAAGGGGTTAATATCTTTAAAATTAATTTTTTTAATTAATTTATACATACGAAAAATATGTTTCTATGTGGATGATAAACATTTTATTTTTATGTTATTGAAATTTAGCTTCTTGAGCCAAATTGCAAATGTGCAAAACGGCTAAAAGCTATAGTTTCCTTCGTTAATGTGAGTGAAGAAGATAGCTGGTAAGTCGTCCAGGATTTGTTTTTGAGATTCTGGTCAAACCTCGTAAATCCTGGACGACTTACATTTCAGTCGCCTCGTGGACGACTGAATTATAAGTCGTCTGTATATAATTAAATCTTGAAGTTTTTTTTTTCAATTGCAAAACTAACCTATGACGACTTAACTGTAAGTCGTCTACTTTAAAAAAAATATTATTATTTTAATTTTCACTAGACGACTGAAATGTAAGTCGTCCAGAAAAGTCAAACTTCTGAAATTATCCAGTCAAATGCAAAACTAACATATGACGACTGAAATGTAAGTCGTCTAGCTTTTTTGGAGTTTTTTTTATCCAAACAATAGTAGACGACTTATTTTTCAGTCGTCCGAAATAACAAATTTCAAAGTCAATTGCAAAAATAACCTCTGTGTTGACCAGACGACGTATAGTTTAGTCGTCTGGACAACTTAGATTGAAGTCGTCCGCGTCTTCTCCGCTAGTTTTTAAGTCTTATACGTTAGTTTTTGAATAACTTGTATTTTTAAGAGTGATAAGTAACTTCAAGATATGTAAAACTCATATTTACAAAATATGTTCTCTCCCTTAGTTTTACTAAATTTGACTAAGTTTTTCAACGCAAACTTATAATAAAATATGATATGCTTTGACTAGTTACTATTGTTTGTTTCCATCTCTTAAGTATTATTGTTATAGACAATAATGATGACTATTGTTATGAGTTGGAAGAAGGGTTAAAATACTTCTTAAAATGTTGTATCAATATAAAGCTACCAACATTCTTGTTTATTAAGATGAGAAAAAGACCATTGGAGTTTATTATTGCATATGAGAGATCCAAAGATAAGAAAAAGGCTACTGAAGTCTATTATTTCATTGATTTGTAAATGTGTAAACATATTGTTAGCACATTTAATACATCTTGGAAAACATTATTACTGATTTTACAAAAAATTCACAACTAAAAGAGTAGACATGCAATTCACAAAACAGACCACAAACAAAACTATTATAGATCATTCCTCTACAAAGACAAGCTTGGATTCAACTTGAGTAGACAAGACCACACGACTTTTAAGAAGTCCAGACGACTTCTAAGAAGTCCAGACGACTTCCAAGAAGTTCAGACGACTTTGTCAGAAGACTTTTAGGAAGTTCAGACGACTTCCAGACGACTTTACAGGAAGTCCAGACGACTTTACAGGAAGTCCAGACGACTTTACAGGAAGTCCAGACGACTTTACAGGAAGTCCAGACGACTTTGTCAGAAGACTTCCAAGAAGTCCAGACGATTTCCAGACGACTTCCAGACGACTAACAGGTAAGTCGTCCCAGAAGTCTTCCAGATCTGAAAGACCTGCATATTAAATCCGGATCTGAAAAACCTGGATATCCAAAAACGTTCAAATGGCTTAAAAACAGAAAAAATGAGTGAAAGATTAGATAAATCTACCTTTACAGAACACACAAAAATACATATCTAAAAATAATAGATCTACCTTTAAATTAGTGGAAGATGAGTACCATCTAATTAAAAACCTGCAAAAAAGATAGATTATTAAGAAAGACATGAGACAAAACTGGAAAATTCATATAAAGTTTGGTGTTTTCAAGTCAAAGAGATTAGAGTGGGTTTGGAGAGTTTTAGTTTGGGAAAAAAGTAAGAACTTTATACAACAAGAAGTTCCCAAATGAAGAAAAATCAGACATAAGAACTTACCAAAACGCTCAGATCTATTATGAAAGGGAGACTTCGTCAGAAGACTTCCATGAAGTTCAGACGACTTCCTGGAAGTCCAGACGACTTCCCTGAAGTCCAGACGACTTCCTGGAAGTCCAGACGACTTTGTCAGAAGACTTCCAAGAAGTCCAGACGACTTCCAGACGACTTCCAGACGACTAACAGGTAAGTCGTCCAAGAAGTCTTCCAGATCTGAAAAACCTGCATATCAAATCCAGATCTGAAAAACCTGCATATCCAAAAACGTTCAAATGACTTAAAAATAGAGAAAATGAGTGGAAGATTAGATAAATCTACATTTATAGAACACACAAAAATACATATCTAAAATTAATAGATTTACCTTTAAATTAATGGAAGATGAGTACCATTTGATTAAAAACCAGTAAAATAGATAAATTAGTAAGAAATACATGAGACAAAACTGAAAAATTCATATAAAGTTTGGTGTTTTCAAGTCAAAGAGATTAGAGAGAGGTTGGAGAGTTTTAGAATGATGAACATTACATTTTTGTTGCAGCCATTTGAGAAGAGGAGAGAGAATGTGTAAATTTTTCTTTATATAGGGAGACAAAAAATCCAATTAGATTAAATATTTTTTACTCAGACGACTTCCTGGACGACTTACATTTCAGTCGTCTGGTGAAGAAATTAAAACAGACGACTTACATGTAAGTCGTCCAGAAGAGTTTAATATTTTTAGCGGGAAATTAAATATTTTTAGTGGGAAACTAAAATAGAAAACTTTCCAGACGACTTACAAGTAAGTCGTCTGGTTTAAATTATTTAAGTGGGAAAATAATTTTTTTAAAAAATTTTAGGCGGGAATATTTGAACGACTTACATGTAAGTCATCTGTTTTAATTTTTTCACCAGACGACTGAAATGTAAGTCGTCCGAGTAAATTATTCAACAGACGACTAAAATATACGTCGTCCACACCCTAAACATAACCCCTAAACTTAATTATCTAATTAAAGACTTCATAAAATCAAATCAAACTTGAAAAGTGTTTACTATACACATAAATAAACACATATAGGTGAAAACTAATTTTTGAAAAAAACATTTTTGTTTTCCAAAATCTAACCCTAACAATACATACAATACTACAACATATGTTTGCCAAACTCCTAAACCAAAGTATTTCATGATTCACTACTTCCACTCATCTATCTTCAAAACAAATCAATTTTATCATATCTTAATTTATATCACTTAAAACTGTTTATAATTACTTGATTTTTATTTTTCACGCATCAAAATATTTTTTTACAAGATTTATAAATTATTTTTAAAATAAACTGGTACCAGACGACTTAAGCTTCAGTCGTCCAGACGACTTTCAACATCTCAGACGACTCAGACGATTTATTTGGGCTATATTCGTAAAAATGGCTTCTATTTTTTTGTTTGGTCACAAGGGGTTGAGCTGTAATTTCACTTTGCTTTTAGGTTAGTTTTGCATTTGATTCAAGTTTGGGTATAGGTTTGGGATTAAAATCAAGTTGTGGGTTAGTTTTGGCAAAAATCCCTTTATTGTTTATAATATTACTTCATATGAAAAAACCTAAGTTAATTATAATTCTCGTTGGATATAATGCCTAATGAAGATTGTTGAGAAAGAAAAAAATATATCATAAATTATATCTTTAATTTGAACATTTTAGATGTAAATTTCCAGATATTTAGTTTGTTATTAGTAACAGAAAGAAAATTATCTGTAATAATGAAACAACTAACTTCTATAGAGAAAAACTAACATATCTTCTAATAACTAACTTCTATAGAGAAAAACTAACTCATACAGAGTAACTACATGCAAAGTTTGAATTTAAAGAACAAAAACAAAACTTCTTAAAGGTTAAAACACTATCAGACTAACACACATTAAAATCATTATCTTCATTTTTGCTTGAATATATAAGGAATAACCATTCAATGTCGTTGCCTTGCTTAATCCTCTGTTTACTTTTGACAAATCGTTGGGTGGCTTAAATACAAGCA
Organism: Brassica napus; assembly: GCF_020379485.1. Classification (NCBI taxonomy): domain Eukaryota; kingdom Viridiplantae; phylum Streptophyta; class Magnoliopsida; order Brassicales; family Brassicaceae; genus Brassica; species Brassica napus. The sequence goes on from NC_063446.1 coordinate 16,199,961, forward strand.
GATGACACATGAAGATGTGTATCTTTCCTTCTTGCCGTTGGCTCATATTCTTGACCGTATGAATGAGGAATACTTCTTTCGCAAAGGGGCTTCGGTTGGCTATTACCATGGAGTATGTTAATCTCAGAAACATTCATCAAATTATGGAACAAAATAGATAGAGGAATAACTACAAAAGGTGGATATATTTTGTGTAGGATTTGAATGTGTTACGCGATGACATTCAAGAATTGAAACCAACTTATTTAGCTGGAGTTCCAAGAGTGTTTGAGAGAATTCACGAGGGAATTCAAAAGGCTCTTCAGGAACTTAATCCTAGAAGGAGATTTATCTTCAATGCTCTCTACCAACAGTAAGCAACTTCATTGTTAATTTCTTTGTTTTCATCTTACTTCTATGTTCTCTAATGATGTAACAACGCAAAACAAAAATGATGATGCAGCAAGCTTTCATGGTTGAATCGTGGATACTCTCATAGTAAAGCTTCGCCCATGGCTGATTTCATAGCTTTCAGAAAGGTTAAAACAGTTCTAATAATGAGTTTTTTCTTGTATTTTGGGAGTTTTGTTTTTGGTCACTACATAACCTCACCTTTAGGCGGTTTTGGATTTCCATTAAAGATTAGAGACAAATTGGGAGGTCGAATCAGGTTGCTAGTATCTGGAGGAGCACCATTGAGCTGTGAGATTGAAGAGTTCCTTAGAGTTACTTGTTGTTGCTTTGTCGTCCAAGGGTACGGTATATATATATATTACATCTCCTCTATATTCTAGGGTTTCTTTTCTATGTTTCGTGTTTGCCAAGAAAAGTCAATGGTGCTGTGCTTGTTTGGATTTGTTTGTATTAGGTCTAACGGAGACTCTTGGAGGAACGGCTTTGGGTTTCCCGGACGAGATGTGTATGCTAGGGACAGTTGGTATTCCGGCCGTTTACAACGAGATACGACTTGAGGAGGTGGCTGAAATGGGCTACGACCCACTCGGGGAAATTCAGGCAGGCGAGATCTGTATAAGAGGAACATGTTTATTTTCTGGTTATTACAAGAACCCTGAACTTACTCAAGAAGTCATGAAAAACGGATGGTTCCATACAGGTGACTGATTGATTGAAACTAAACATTTTGAATAGTTCTTGATGTGGGTGTTAAATCTTTTTTTTTACAGGAGATATAGGTGAGATTCACCCAAATAGAGTACTCAAGATAATTGATCGCAAAAAGAATCTTATCAAACTCTCTCAAGGAGAGTACGTTGCTCTTGAGAACTTGGAAAACATCTACGGTCAAAACTCTGTTGTCCAAGATGTAAGTTTCACAACCATGTTTTCTTGGTAACACGCAAGCATTTTTAGTGATTTTTCTTTATGTTTGTTTTCTTAGATATGGGTTTATGGAGATAGCTTCAAATCAATGCTTGTAGCAGTGATTGTTCCAAATCCTGAAACCGTGAACCGGTGGGCTAAAGATCTCGGCTTTACTAAGCCATTCGAAGAACTATGCTCTCTCTCGGAATTACATGATGAACACATCATTTTAGAACTGAAGTCCACGGCAGAGAAAAACAAGGTTTGTTTGATTTTGTCTTAATAAAGAACTGCAATTAAAACATCTAAATACTAACAAAAAATTTTGTGGATGTAAAAATATATATAGCTAAGAAAGTTCGAGTATATAAAAGCAGTGACAGTGGAGACAAAACCTTTTGACGTTGAGAGAGACTTAGTGACTGCGACCCTCAAGAATCGAAGGAACAATCTTCTCAAGTATTATCAGGTTTCCAATTTGTATCAAATTCGTTTTCATAAATGCGCTTTTTATAATTTATAATGTTGAATTTAAATGTTTGCACCGTTCAGTCCGCCAACGTTCCGTTATACAGGTACAAGTCGACGAAATGTACCGAAAATTGTCGTTGAAGAAAATGTGAAAGTGTTGCATGACCATCGATGTGTGTGTTATTATTGGTAACTATGTTATGTACGTATGTGTCAATCATTGATTAAAAAAGCCTTATGCGTTCTGTAATGTTTTAATTCTAAGCTATGTTGAATAACCATTGACATCATTAATTATTATTTTTTCTTTTGTTAATGTATGTAAACACTAAAATTCTCTAGTTTTTTTCATCACATAGCACCTCCAGCTACACAAGGTACCTGATGTTACTGTTACATTAGTGGTTCTGGTTCATTACTGTTCTTGAATCTTTATTAGGTCGTATGAGACTTCCACTATTAAAGCCTGATGCAAACTTTAGTTAAGGCTAAAAATACATCAATAAAACAACGCGTGTACTCAAGAGAAATTGAGTCAATTATAATGCCATTTTGTTAAAGAAATTATAATATTGTATTATTATTTGTTAAATCCATGAAATTATAATATTGCATCATAATTTTTTTGCTCGAATATATAGTTTTATCTATGTTATAAAGTGAAACTTGAGAGCTATTCTTAGTCCCTAGTTTTAATATATGAAATCCGAATATTCAATGTTATTAGAGACATTTCCTAAGATGATTTCTTAAAAAAATTTCATCAAAAAAACCTACAAAAAAAATGATCAAAATAGATTTTATTAAATGTTGAATAGGCATTTATACTCTATGGTTAACTAATTAATATATACTTGGTTTAGATTTAAAGGGTGATGTTTTAAGGGCGAGGTTAAAAATTTTTAAAAATCCATAAATAAATATTAAAGATTTCAAAATATAAATCTTTAAAATAGTTTCAATAAAATTCTGGATTCTGAAATAAAAATTTGGAAAAAAATTCTTTTTAAAAAAATCGAAAATATAATTAATAAAAAGTTTGAATTCAAAAACGAAATAAATAAAGCAAATTTTATTTTATTTTATTATTTATTTAAATAATTATGTATCTATTATGTATATAAAGTAAAGATAGAAGGATTTTTTACCTCTTTAATAAAACATTTTTTGGTTATTTTTCTTTTTTGAGTTTCTTCGGTGAAAAAACTTAAAAATGGTCATTTAAATAATTGCCCATGTTACTATTATGCATCTTACTTAGGATGCATGTCTTTGATCTCTTTTTAAGACGAAACATTATTATAAACTTCAGTTCAATCGTTTTTTATTCAAAAAAAAAAAAAAAAAAACTTCAGTTCAATCGTTAGTGTCTTGTATCCAGAGAGAGGGTCCGCGCAAGATTAGACAAAAAAAAATAACAAGACAAGATGCGCATGTTAGAGTCAAGTGCAACTTTCCTACGCGGACATTTTTCGCGCCGGATATTCACGATACCAACGGCTACTCTCAACCGTTTGATCAACGATCACTTGCGGGACAATGGTCTGGTGGAAGCACGCAGGATTTTTAATCAGAACCGGACATCGCTAGACATTTCAACATGGAACATGATGATCTCGGTGTATGTTCAGCGTGGTCTGATGTTGGAAGCTCACCAGGTGTTCGATCAAATGCCTGTTAGAGACGTGGTGTCGTGGAACACCATGTTCATGGGTCTGAAGAAAAACAAAGATCCAGAGAGCGTTCTTAGGCATTTTATAGAGATGCGGAGATCCGGGTTGAATCCAGATGAGCTTACCATCGCTGCGATAATAGACGCAGTATCTGGACCTGGGTCTAAGGTTCTCGTTTTGCAGATTCACACGCTTGCTATTCGGTTAGGGCTTAGCTTAAGCGCTTATACTGGTTCTGCTTTGTTAAGAGGCTACACAAGTTTAAGGGATCTAAGAGGTTTAGAAAGAGTCTTTAAGGAGATTTTGCTCAAGGATGTGGTGTCTTGGAATGTGTTGATTATGGGTTACATGAAGCTAGGTTTTGTGGAGGATGGTGAGAGAGCATTCGCTGAAATGCCGGAGAGGAACATCGTAACTTGGCATACGATGTTGATTGGGTACATAAACAACATGGAGATGGATAAAGCTAGGGACTTTTTCGATAAGATGAGTCAAAGGAATGTTTTTTCTTGGACCGTGATGATCAATGGCTACGTGCAGTGCAGGGAGTTTAAAGTAGCCTTGTTGCTTTTCCGTGAAATGGTTGAATCTTGGAGCAACAGGCCAAGTCACTACACGTTTTCGAGTGTTTTAAAAGCGTGTGCAGCTTCTTCCTCGCTTCTTATGGGGAGACAAGTGCACTCAATGATCTCAAAACGTGGAATGGCTTGTGACGTAGTCTTGTCGACTTCTCTCATAGATATGTATGCCAAGTCAGGTGATATTACCGCTGCTTCAGGCGTGTTTAAATCGATGCCAGTGAAGAATACGGCTTCATGGAACTCAATGATTGGAGGGTTCGCAAGACATGGACTAGGGGTGGAAGCTTTGGAGGAATTCGAGAGGATGGTCCAATGCGGCTACAAGCCTGATCAGGTGACTTTCATAAACTTGTTATCGGCTTGTGCTCACGCGGGGCTAGTGGAAGAAGGGGAAAAGCAGTTCATGTTGATGGGTAGGTTTGGGATAACTGCAGAAAAGGAGCATTATGCATGTATGGTGGATCTACTAGCAAGGGCTGGTCAATTAGATAAAGCAGAGAGGTTGATAAAAGGGATGCCTTTTGAGCCTGATTTTGTTATCTGGGGGGCATTGCTCGGGGCTTGCGGATTGCATTCATGTTTGGAGCTAGGTGAAGTTGCTGCTAAAGGAATCTCGAGGCTGAGAAGAGAGCATCCCGCAGCTTATGATGTTCTCTGTAGAGTTCATGGCGAGAAAGGAGATTGGACAAGTGTTATGGAGTTGAGGAGATTGATGAGGAAGACCAAAGCCAAGAAACAAGACGCTAGTAGCTGGATTGAATAGAGAAACAGAGCTTTTGTAATATCAAATACATAAAGATTTTAGAACGAAAGTTTTGAGTAATGCAAGATTCTTTCATTGTAACAGAAACAAACGACCAAGTTTCCAACATAAGTTACACGAAACATAATCTTATGACAAAGAGATTCTTCTTGCGTTCGTGATTTGATTCTCTAGCCAACAACTGGTTCTCTTCACTTTCGACTCTTGCTCTCGTTCCTTTCCCTCTCTCTCTTCTTGTAAAGCTTCTCAAGGACTCTTTTTGCTTCACAATTGGGGAAGTTGGAAAGATCATAGTAATGCGGTGCAACATCTACTAACCTGAAAACAAGCGAAGATGGTCGGTTTCTACAGGCTTGAGTTTATCAGACAACAGAAGCAGGAGATGGGAACTAACCAGTCACCGCGGACATCTGTAACAGTGCGAATGAAATTGCGAGTAGTCAAGACATATTCATTATAAATCACCCACTCCGGTTTGTGATCCAGGCAATTGGATGGATGCAAGTGAACCACCTGCCCATCAGATACAAGTGTTTATAAGCAATAATAGCATGGCCTTTCGCAACATATAAAAAAAGGATTATGTTTTGGCATACTTGGTTATCTTTGACGGTCAAGTAATGGCCAGTGCGTTCTAGGTGAGCCACCTGCATGAAATAACCAGACAGCATGGCCTTTCTGATATTGACGTAGTAGTCACGACTGTTGAAATCCGTGCTACACATCTTGAGATTAAACCTCGACATTATTCTCACTAGCTGCTGCCTCACATTGTCTGCAGACTTCATTGCTCTGTTGTTGACAAAGTTCTCAAAACACCAGTTTGGGTCTTCATCTGTGAGAATTGCAAGTGCCCAGGTCAACTACTTGTCTCAAGCAGAGCTATAACAGAAAAAGCAGAGGATAGAGACTCACTGTTTTGCTTGTAGGCGTGGTACACGTTCAGCAGCGTCAGGTGATCTCCATCAATGTGTCCAAATTTAGATTTAGCTTCATCTGCTGCTTTTTGAGCCTCTCTAGGCCGAACAAAGCAATTCGGTACTAGAGAGAGAATTTGTTTTATAACAGAATAGGTCCATGGAAGAGGTCAGCAGATGCATAGAAGCGAGAGAGAGAGAGACGATACCATTTGCTTGAGAGAAAACTGACAAACTGCAACTACATGCATCAGCACTTACTTAGAGTTTCCCAACCACGGACATGGAGAGCCCAAACTAGTGAACCTAGCTCTAATGGCAGGATACACAAATGCAGGCACATGACATGTTCGTATGCAATAGATGTTTATGTATGACATGCTTATAGATGACTTCTATCTCATACGCAATTGCCGATTCCCCCCCCCCCCCCCCCCCAAAAAAAAATATACCATGGCAAAGAACGTACCTGATAACATTGCAGAAACTGAGAGAATCTCATTTGAACAGTTGAACTCAGGGCTGACAATGAGCATCTTTGACATCTGTGGATCCAAGGGAAACTCGCTCATTATCTCACCAGTCCTTGTCAAGTTACCTTCATCATCCAATGCTCCCAGATAATTCAAAACCTCTAATGCTCTCATCAATGTCTCAGGAGCAGGAGGGTCCATGAAATCAAAGTGCACCAAGTCGTCTATACCCAACTTTTTCAATGTCAGGACAGTATTAGCAAGATTTGATCTCAAAATCTCGGGATACGTCTGCGGCTGAAGATCATTGTTGAAACTCTTCTCTGTGTAGAGCCTGAAACATTTTCCAGGGCGGGTTCTACCAGCACGACCTGACCTCTGGTGAGCACTTGCTTTCGATATTGGGGACACCAACAACGACTCAACGCGGATCCGTGGGTTGTAGACTTTTTGCTTGGCAAAACCAGGGTCAATAACATAAACAATCCCATCAATGGTTAAAGACGTTTCAGCGATGTTGGTTGAGACAACAATCTTTCTACCAGCAGGACCACCTTCTGTTAACGGCTCTGGTGCAGGGTCAAAAATCTTCTGCTGCATAGCAGGTGGGAGAGTAGAATACAGAGGCACAACTTTGACAGGCCCCACTTGATCTCCAAGGTTACTGACCTCTTTATTGATCTTACGGCAGGCATCTTCAATCTCCTCCTCTCCAGTTAAGAAAACAAGAACATCTCCAGGCGGCTCGCACATATGTATCTGAACAACGGTCCTTATCGCAGCTTCAAGATAGTCCCTCTCAGGATCCTGTGTGTAGAATATCTCAACCGGATGAAGCCTACCAGGGACTTTCATAAGAGGAGCACCGCTAAAATACTCCTGAAACTTTTCAGCTTCCAAGGTTGCACTCATCACAACTAGCTTAAGGTCAGGTCTGTTCCTCAAAACCTCTTTGAGAAGACCAAAGAGAACATCAGTAGCCAAAGTTCTCTCGTGAGCTTCGTCGAGAATAATAACTTTGTATCTCTCAAGAAGCGGATCCGCCATTGCCTCTCTCAACAGCATACCATCAGTCAAATATCTGTAATGGAAGTTGATTGTGATTTAGTTCAAAACATAAACATTAAAATGAAAAACTAAAGGAAAAAAAAAAAAAAAAGGCTCACTTGAGCATAGTACGAGGGCCACTACAGTCCTCAAAACGGATGCTGTAACCGACTTCTTCTCCAATGGCAACATCCATTTCATCAGCTACACGACGAGAAACAGACATTGCAGCGACTCTACGAGGCTGCGTGCAGCCAACTAACCATTTCTTATGCTTATTTGTGTTCTCAGCCTCAACGGCATCTAAAACAAACTGTGGAATCTGTAACAATTAACACAGCAATTATTGTTAATATTCACATTCCTAAACCACTAAACCCTAAATCAAGATCATTCCCAATCTCACCTGAGTAGTTTTACCACTCCCAGTCTCACCGACGAGGATCAGGGTCTGGTTAGATTGCAACGTCCGGAGAAACTCATCTTTCTGCAGCCAAACGGGAAGATCTCTCCTCTTCTCGAGAATATCGTAGTACCTCTGCGAGTAAGGCTTCCCGTTCCACTTGTTAATCAGATTGCTGATACCCGCAGCCGCACCTCCGAGAACGTTGGATTTGTTGTTCTTCGCCGATGGATCTTCCATAACGTCGAACAAACTAACCTTCCGCTTCCTCTCCGTACCCATGGTGAATGAATGAACGAGCGAACGAGAAAACTTGGCTTCAACGAATAGGTGCAGCGGAGGAAAGGAAAGCTAGGGTTTGTGGCGCCAGGAGATCATATAGGATTATTTTGATTTACGAATTTAACCCTGGTATTTTTCCCAAGGCCCGTTAAGTTTAAATTGGGTTCTGTATAACGTTTTCTCTTCCTTTGCCCATGTGTTGCCTTTTCAATTTTCATCTAGCACTAGTAGAGTTGGGTCCGACTCTTTACACTCCTAGAATTGTTTAAAACCTGCATAATAATTGTTTTGATTAATTTTTTATATGATTTGATGAGTTTTATAAATTGGCAGAATCTATACTATTATTTTCGGAATTTATATAGTGATATTTTTAAACATACAAATATAATTTATTTAGATATTTTTAGGTTTTTAGTAACCTACCTGGACCAGAAAGAATCTGATTCAAACTTCGTTCAGAAATTTATAATATTCAAACAAATTTAATTTTATAATAATAAAAAGTTGGATATTCAATAACCGATCTGTATCCGAATGTGAACCTAAATGCTCATGTCTAATTGATTATGTTTGTTAACTAGTTTAAATTCTTGTTAGTAATGGAGCAATTTTACTCAAACATCTGAAATTATAATGGTTAACACGTAAAATAAATAACGGCGAATTATTATAATAAATACAATTAATGAATTATTTTGGAAGAGTGAAAAAAAGAATGTAAAAGATGCAATAAAACACTTGGGGTGTAACTAGTAACCAATGAATGAAAGAGAATAATGCATTTCTTACAATTTTTATTTTTGTTTACCATTTACAAGGAATTGTTTTTCTTTTGCATTCCTTCTCATTCTTTTTATTTTAGAGGAATATAGAAAAAATTTGTTCCTCAATAAAATTGATAAGGAATCATTTTCCTTTTCATTCCTCTAATATTATTCCTCTGCATTTTTTTTCTACTTATTTCTAATGTTCCTGTAATGGTCACCAGTTAGACCCTTAAAATAGTTAAGCTTAATTTTGTATTTATGTAATAAATGATATAGAATTATTTGGAATAGAAAATAAATAAAGTTGTAAATTTAGTTATATGTAAGAAATCATTTAATAATAAGTAAGTATCGTTTTGTACTTCCGTTTTAATCGAATAGATTTACAAAGGTAATGAAGGTTTAAAACGTAAGGTTTACTTTATTATTTTATTTTATTTTATGTTTGATATGTAATCGTTCTCATAGTTTTACATATTTCACTGATTTTTACGAAGAAGAAAAAATTTAGTGAAAATAAAAATGATTAAAAACATTGAAATAAATAATTATGATGATGATCTTTGTATTTATAATGCATATATAAGTATCCGTAAAATTTATATCCATGCATGTGCGTGCAAACACCTAGTATAGATTAACATCCATATATCTGGTATATGGTGGAGTATGTGAAAATTGTGTTGGCTCATATATTAGTACACTTATTTTTCGGTAAATTGTCCAGCAATATTGGACAATTATCTCAAATAGCATTTTTAAGTTTTTATCAACAAAATAGCATTAAAAAAAATGATTAAAATAGTTTTTTTCTATTTTGAAAATTTTAATATTTTATTTTATTTTTTAAAATTTGAAACCTCAACCCTCAAAACCCCACTCGTTAACTCTAAACCCTAAGGAGGATGTATTCAATTTCACATTTGATGTGATTTGATTTTTAATGGGGTTTTAGATGATTTCAATAAGCTGCAGATATTTAAGTGATTTTTGTTAAACTACTCTAGAATATCACCTAAAACTATGGGATTTGAGTTTTAATTTTTTTAACTAAGAAATCATACCCAAACACCCTAAAATCACCTGAAAACTTTAAAACTCCACAGCTTAAAATATTTTCAATAACAGTGGATTTCAGAGTACTTTAAGAAATGTCAAATTCAATAACAGTGGATTTTAAATGAGTTTTTAAAATTCATGTTTCAATAACAGTGGATTTGTCATTTTAATACAAATCACCTGAAACTCTCAGTTGAATACATCCCCATAAGTCTAGATTAGTTAACGCTAGCGTATAAGTATATATTTGTGTTTTAGTAAAACTTCTTTTGGTCATTTTATTTATTGGGGTTATTTTATAAAAATAAACTAAATATGACTATCATAGGAAATTTTTCAAAAATATTTCTATAATTAATTGTGTTTCTTCCGTAATAGTTAAATAATGTGTGATTATTTGAAAAGTTTATGTTCATTAGAATTAAGTGATACACCAAATAATTATAGTAAATTGCGACTTTCTATAGTGTATCATTTAATTCTAATTATTTGAAAAGGTTATGTTCATTTTTAAATATATACTAATGTTCCCACTACATATATATTTATGTTTATAGGTTAAATATATGCGTATATTCCCAGTAAATATAAATTTATGTTTCTATGTTAAATAGGTAAAATGCGGGTTATCAGCTAGATATAGTGTTACTAAAAATCACATTATATATATAATTTTACGTTCACTTTAAAATATAAGATAATAAATTACAAATAACGATGTTTTTGATAAAGATCATTTATCTAAGTTGTAAAAAAGTCCATCGGTTTATAATAGGCTTTTACGTCGTCCTCTCTGATCAATAAATCACAAAATGCTACAAGATATATAAATAAAATCAGATTTGTGATAAATTAGTTTTTTCGGCTAATTAGTTATATAAAGTATTGGACTAGTAATAATGTTTGTGACATTAAACTTCTCTTTATTATTAACGTCAACACCACATCAGATGTGGTGAATCCATCAAAATTTTCAAATAGTCTGGTTCATATAAAGTATAAATCCAAAATGAACACAAAAATATAAAATACACCTTCTTTGTAATAGAGCTAACTACTATAATTTATTGTTATATATGTTACTATTAAGTAAACTCATTTTGCGCAAGGGCGTGGATCTCAATCTAGTGGTTAAATAATGCGTGATTTATTACAAAGTGATTAGGAATATATTGTGGTGAGGTCAAAACAGTAGGAGAGGAAAAACTTATGTGGTAATTGCACGATAACTAACCAAACTTTTTGATACAGTCCAATATTTTTATGATTAAATAAAATTTATGAAATGTGAAAATATTATTATCTTGATTTTTCCGCTGCGGCTTTAGAATCTTATTGGATCCAGTATAAAATACAACCATGGATACTTCCTGGGACCAGTGAATTCCTAATGGGTAAAGGTTTGTAAGTTGTTGCTTCCTTGAACCACTTTGTCCCTTTAGGTTAGGAGCTTTTTCTTTCGGTTGCAGTCGTGGCCTTGTTTGGGAAAATGATTATGTACCTTCAGTTTGGGATTATCACTCACCATAATCTGCCATGCACTCACTAGACAAAAAAACCAAAAGGTAGTTTCACCTCATAAGATTGTTTCCTTTTTTTTTGCTTCTGTTCTATTGAACATTTTCACACACACAAATGGCTGCAAAAGTAACAAAATGGAGAAGAAAAAGATGAATTTGCATGGTAACTTGTTTCCCTACTTTTTACATTTTGTTTATATCTTTGTGGATTTGTTTTCTTTTACCTTTTTCCCACAACTCTATGCACTTACGGGGCTACCAAGCTTTGATTGATAGTGCTATGTATGTTCCGCAACCATTAAAAGTGTTGCCAATTGGTGTCAAGCACTGGATTCACGGTTATGTTTTACATTCTATATTTCTATTTTCTTAAACATATTTACGAAGACAAACAAAAAAATTTCTTTATCAGTTTCTTTTTGTAAATGACGTCTGAAATATAAAGCATACGAAAAAAACAATCCAGTGAAGAGAACGGAACTCTAAGCTAAACACCAGTGAATTTATCGATCTGCAACGCATCTAGAAAAACACAAGTGAAAAGTGTGTCCAAATATCTACGCGATGGTAGACTGAGAGTTCTAGACTGCTAATCAACATGGGTACGAGGGCACCCCACTATTGTGTGACCACGCAGATATGAACACATTTCTTACAGTATATTTGAATATTCGGAAAGAATGTCCATATGTAGTTTACATCTCCTTTTATGGATTAGTCTAATCCTTTCGATAGATTCGAAATATCCAAAGATTAATCGAAAAAGTGTCAAAAATATCTCTTTTCCGAATCCCATATATATTAATAGATAAACATTTAAAAAGTTATAACCTGTAGTAATTAAAAAAGTTGTCATGTTGAGTTGTCACGTAATTGGAATGCTAATTTTGTTTATGTGGCGGCTTGAGAATCAATTGAGAATTTTGTTAGTCCAAAATTAAATTGCTAAGGAATGTTATATTATATCGTATGTCTATTATGGACCATTCATTTATCAAATTAAAATTATTATATTATTTCCTTAAATAAAACATACGGAATTGCCTAATGTGACTAAGATATATACAGCAATTAATGATTTTAAATAATAAAGATTTGCTAACATTCTATTTACTTTTTATCATTTTTGTTCAATTATTTATTATTAAAATAAATAACATAATTACATTAATCATATAATAAAAATTTAGATTTTTTTTTTGTATATGTTGTATTTTGAATTTTTCAAAACGAGTATAAATTACTAAAACTTTTAAAAGTTTCGCATAAACTCTTGTGATCAAGGTTTAATTTTTTTTCTATAATAAAATACAATGATTATAAAATCATATGAATAAATAATTTTATTTTAATAGGTGTTTATGTTAATATATATATATTTCATATCATTTAAATTAAACTATACATCATATGAAAATACATATTTATATTTTGATATTCGCGTTGAACATATATTGAAAAGTTAATATTTTAATTTTTAAATCTTCATTGTTTTTTTTAAACGATTATAAATTATTGAAACCACTAAATATTTCACATTATAAAAAAAAATCGTTGGTGTGAAATTTTGTTACACAAATATGCAAATAATCATAAAATCATATGGGTAGAAACCTCATTTAATAAATATCTATATTAAAAGTATATTATATATCTATGTTAATATCATTTAAATTTAATTATATATCATATATGATACATAAGATTGGTTTTTTTTATTTATTTACCCTTAAATGATTGCGAATAAACAAGAGCGGTCATTTGATTTATATGTGCACGCCAATTTATTACATAATAGTAACTGATTTCTTAGTTATTTAATATATAATTATTATTTTATTATTTCATAATATGCAGAAAAACATTAAATAAGTAATAAATATAAAATATTTATTCTGCTCAAGGCGCGGATTTTAACCTAAATATGTATCTCTTTAATAATTTTAATTCTTAAACATTTTCTAAATCTCAGTCCAAAACAAAATAACGAAATCAGAATAAACTCAAAAATCAATATTTATATCGAGCAATAACCAAAATGAAAAAAACGATACAAAAATGAGAAAAATATTGAAGATAGATAGAATTGGCACGTGAACGTAAACTTCTCATAACCATAATTAACTTTTAAATTGGTAAATCATGATATAAAACCGAGCTGCCATAGTTTCATCGTAACCAAATAGTATGTCTGAGATTTTTAGGCCTAAATGTTAGGTTCTTATGCGATAAATGATTTTTTGACTTAAAATATTTTTAAAATTAGGATTAGTTCATCAATAAACAAATTATGTAATTAACAAAAAAAAAATTTAGAAAAATTTTCAAGGGCCAAAAATATTTATTCAATCAAGAATATAAATTTTATTTTTTCATAGGATATTTCTTAAATGATTTTCATATAAATTCAACATTGCTGAAAATAGTAAAGGACATAACACAACATGTCTTTTTCTAATTTGGTATGTTAATTCGGGGCCCTCAGAGCACCATTATTGGTGGGATGAAGAGAGAGAGAAAAAAAGTCTTTTGTTTTGTTTTTTTTTTTCTGGTCGTTGGAGAGTAATTGACAGCCCTTAATTAGGGGTTTTTCCCTTCGCTTTTTTCTTCGGTTTTCATCCCCCTCTTCTAAGGGATGTGTTAAGGGACTCCCAATAATAATGCTCTCATATGATACTTAGTACTTGTAAAGCCCAAGGTTGAACGCTCAGTATGCAATAGTTCTTTTGGTTTTATTAATGGCCTCCCTATATATGCATTCTCTAACTGAACACAATTTTCAATGATTTCTCTTGTTTTAAAGTTTCGTTCTTCTTTGTTAATTTATCTAAACACCTCTTTTTAAAAAGAATTCTATAACTCATCGTTCGTTAATAAATGATGGACTGCGCACAAAACTACTCCCGTACAATTATAATCAAAATTATGAATTGGTATGTTTAAAACTTTTTAGATATTTTTATCCCCGAAACATCAGTCGTCTGTTAGGAGCGATTTCTTCTTTTTTTTTCTTGCGGTCTACATCAGCAACATAAACCAAATTCTTTTCTATATACCACAATGCAAGACACTCGAGATGATAAAAGTAAACTCGAACAAAACAAAAACTAGAAACACTTATTGTAATTATAATGATTTTAAATCCCAGAAATATTTACAAAAATATAAGTTGAGGTCATTTAAACACAATCAGTTTCGGTCAAAACCTGAACCATTGTCTGCATAACTCTCACTTTCATTTCCAAAGCGAAAATATAATCCGCCGTTTGTCTAAAGAGCCCATCCAAACCTTCTGATGAATTGGTGTTGGGAACTAGCTCTTTCAGCGTCTTGACGCGTCTATGAATTGCGCGGCATGGTCTTCTGTGAGCTTCTAGACTCTTCTTCGGTCGGATCATGATCTTCTTCACAAGTGCCCTTCGAGCTCTTTGTTTTCTCATCAAAACCCAAATTGATTCCTTTCTTTGTCCTTCCAATGTTACTCCCATTATTGTTAGTGTGTATTGGTTAATGTGATGAAAGAATGTTACAAAGATGATATAATACGATGCAAATATGAGACGTCTCATATGATTTATATAGACATAGATAGATATAGATAAAGGTAAGTGAACTTTAGATATAACTTAAAATGGAGATTACAGCTTCTGAGAAGGTTCTCTTTTCTATCCCAAAATAATTGGATGATATTTGGACAAGTGTCCAAAAGGGTGTTTTGTTTTGTGTTTTTAAATGTTGTTATTGATGGATAATTAGGGTTTAGCTCAGATTAAAGGACATGCCATCAAAATACAACTCGATGCACATGCACTCACATGATTTTCATCATCACCCAACTCTCCTACATGCTTAAAACACCAATTTTTTCCCCGTTCACATCACCATAAACACCCTGTCTTCTCCTTTATTTCACTCTATAATTTTATATGTAATTATCTTCTTTAACAAAAAAGAATGTAAAATCTTAATGCTTTATTCTTTATAGATTATATAATTATCAAATTTACAAGCAATGAATGCAGTCAGTATATTAAGGAGGTGATGCTTGAAATATATGAAGTTGATAAGATGAAAATAAAATATTATGGAATTTGTGTATGTATATATTTTCTGATTCATTACCGATTTTAGAAACATGCATCGACGTTTTGATTTTCCTACGATGCATTTTGTTTGAATTGATTTCCATTTTTTATAGATAATGATAGTATATATGGCTAATTGGTTGTCATAATGCCTTTGCTTTATTGGTCTTTTGTATATAATTATTTCCAGCTAATATAAGCCGGCGCAACTAATGAACAATTAAAAACAAACTAATCCCAAGTAGTTGTAGGTATTTTATTTTTCTAGACAAAGTAGATAACGATGTTGGCGGATGTAATAAGGTTTTGATTTAAAAAGACATAAGAACATGCGGATATTCATTGTTTCTTTTAATTCGTGGAGCAATGTTGATCAGACATCCTCGGAGACTTTTAGATTCAACGTATTCTCCCATCGCCGTCAACACGAAACAATGTACTTAGTAGTTCTCTTATACATATATGTACGTCTCATATAACATTAATTATAGAAATTTGAATGATTGAGAGAATGAGCTTAACATTAAGCATGATTGAGGAGCAGTATATGTGTATAATTTATGATGGGTCGCAAAGTTAACGTGAGAAGTACGTAGCTAATTAAGGTAGGCTTACATAAATATAAAAAACTAGCCATGATAAAAAGGTTAGTGGTTGAAATTGATCGCTTGTTAGCACGTTGTCTGTTATATAAGCTCAACGTGCATGCACATGTTATATCCTCCTTATTTGTCCTCCTTATTTGTCTAGGCCACCCAAAATATATCAATTTTAGAATATCAAAATACTTTCATATTTTCGGAAATTATTACCTTTTTTTACAACTTTTCACAAAACCAACATAGTATCAAACTCATTTTGTTTCATGTATGCTAAAAAAATTAAAAAAAAACAACCATACAAAAAGATAAGGGATACATATATAAGCAAAGCGGATGAATTGAAAAAAATGATAATATCATACGACGGTAATCA
Source organism: Brassica napus (assembly GCF_020379485.1). Lineage (NCBI taxonomy): Eukaryota > Viridiplantae > Streptophyta > Magnoliopsida > Brassicales > Brassicaceae > Brassica > Brassica napus. The sequence continues at coordinate 16,216,282 of NC_063446.1, forward strand.
AGCCACCGACACTAGCGCCACTTTCACCGCCTATTCTGACCACATCGTCATCTCCGGCATTGCTTTCAATGTATATATATTATCTAAGATATATCCAACTGTGTCTTCTAGCAAGATTTCAAGATCAGGTTCCAAATGTTTCTTACATTAATTATTATGTTTCAGAATACATATATGTACCACTCATGGCTCATTTAGTGAACCTAATGGTACAAGCTGTAGCTGTGAGGATGCTTGGAGACATATGTCGTATCTGTAGTGGAATTGGTACAAGAAGTTTCTAACCAATTCTACGTTAAGGTATGTTACACAAATCAAAACTCTGGGGAATGTAGTGAAACTGGTGATGAAAACCCTACTGATTTAGAGGATGATAAGGCAGAGGAAATTGTAGATGAGTCTGAGAAAGAGAAAACATTACTAAAGACGATGATCATGTGAATGGTGAAGAACAAGAGGAGATTTTGGATAAAACCAATCCTGCTACCTGAAAAATAGTTGATCAAAGTTCAAAAGATTTTCTAGTGAAAATAGGTCTATGAAAAGAGTACATGAGAACTATGTATTTCCAAAGAATGGTCATGGTAGACATTTTCTTATAAGTATTACAAACGAGAGATGAAAAATGGAGATATACAAAACATGAATGGGCTAGTTTATTCAAAAGCATCGGACAAGGCATATTGTTTTTGCTGCAAGTTGTTCGGGCAAGATCAAGATGTCAATCAGTTGTCAAGCAAGGGGTTTAATGATTGGAAGAATGACAGGATAAGATTGAGCCAACATGAAACTAGTCATTGTGGCGCAGCGTACGAATGGGTGAACGGTCGATCTAAGAATTTAAGGTTCTTCGAGACCTGTTCTTGGATCGATCAAGAGTTTCTTTCGATAGCTTCTTGAGACCAACTTCATGTTTGATGAAATAAATCGAATAGAACAAAGGATACAAGCAAAGCTCTTCTTATTATAAAATCAAATGTATCCATCATAAGGGTTATAGCTCCCTTTATATATAGATTCTAAAGCCACAAATCAGCTTAGAATAGGAAATAGAACATTAATCTAGAAAAGGAAATTTAACGAAAATCCTAAATAAAGAAAACCAATCGATAAACACGATAATTTGAATTATCATGTTGGCGCCTGAATATGGGATGCTGCTGCATTAGGTCCCCCCGGGTGAGTAGGATTCGACTCTGAATTAGGAAGCGCGTCCGGAGGACTATACTTGGACAGGTAACGAACGTTGAAGACGTCTGAAGTGGTTATATCAGCCGGAAGCTCGATACGATACACATTATCGTTTATTCTTGCAGCAACTTTCAAAGGACCTATCTTCTTGGACTTGAGTTTGTTGTAAGTATGAGAAGGCATACGATCACTGGTTAAATGAACCCACACTAAGTCGCCTGCCTCAAAGACCAAACGGCGGCGACGAGAATCAGCTGCAGTCTTGTATTTTGAAGCTGATGATTCGAGTTGTTGTGTCGTCCGAACATGTGTCTCAAGAAAGTTGTCGACGAAAGCTGAAGCATCACCATGTAAGCGTGTTTGATCCAGAAGGAAAGAAAGGTCGACAGGAGCCCGCGGCAAGATACCGTAGATCACTTGAAACGGGCTTAGGCCTGAACTCCGATTGACGGATCTGTTATGTGCGAACTCAGCTTAAGGTAGACGAGCATCCCAAGTACGAATTGCGTCGCCTACTAAACAGCGTAAGAGATTACCCAAGGAGCGATTAACAACCTCCGTCTGACCATCACTCTGTGGATGATATGCAGAACTCATATCCAAACTAGTATTGAGCAATTTCCAAAGAGAACGCCAAAAGTGGCCAAGGAAACGAGAATCACGATCAGACACGATGGAAGGCGGAAGACCGTGTAAACGGTACACCTCTCGGAAGAAAAGGATGGCGACCTGGAGAGCGTCAGTTGTTTTCTTACATGGGATAAAATGGACCATCCTGGAGAAGCGATCAACGACCACAAAAATAGAATCAAATCCTTTTTGCGTTCATGGTAAGCCAACCACAAAGTCCATGCTTATATTCGTCCACGATTGCGTTGGAATAGGAAGTGGCATATAAAGACCTGCGTTTGATGACTGTCATTTAGACCTCTGGCACGTGACGCAACGTTCCACAAATCTCTCAACATCCTTTCGCAATGAAGGCCAGAAATAAGACGTGGAGACCAAGTGAAGCGTACGATCTCGGCCTATATGACCTTCACCATGAATTTCTGAAATCAACTTGAGGCGCAGGCTACAGTCGGGGATACACAACCGACTATCTCGGAACAAGAAACCATCACACAAAGTATATGGAGATGGAAGGCCAGTAAGTGCAACCGAGAAGAATTTCCCAAAGAAAGAACCAGACGCATAAAGATCTGCAAAGGTACTGAAACCTGTAACGGCAGTGTGCATCGTTGTAAGCAATGCGTGTCTGCGGCTGAGAGCATCAGCCACTCGATTTGAAGATCCGGACGTATGTTTTATGACGAACGTGAACTGCTGTAGGTAGCTAATCCAAGAAGCGTGTCGTGCTGAGACATGTCCTTGAGTACTGAGATGTTTCAAGGCATCATGGTCGGTATAGAGAACAAACTCACGATGAAAGAGATAATGTCGCCAGTGTTTTATTGCTTGGATTACCGCATAAAACTCGACGTCATATGTGCTGTAGCGCAGGCGCGCATTGGAGAGTTTCTCACTAAAAAGGCGATGGGGCGGTTCTGCTGGCTTATAACCGCACCGATACCGGTTTTTGATGCATCTTTGTGTAACTCGAAGGCTGCATTAAAGTTCAGGAGAGCAAGAATCGGAGTGCTGCATAACTTATCTTTGATGATTTGAAACGCATGATCAGTCTGAGAGGTCCACATAAATTTTCCTTCGCGAATGCAGCCGGTAATGGGCGACATGAGGCTGCTGAATTGTGGAACAAATCTGCGATAAAAAGAAGCGAGACTGTGAAAGCTTCGTGTCTCTGTGATTGTTGTTGGTTGAGGCCACGTCCTAATTGCTATGACCTTGCTAGGATCTACAGAAAGCCCCTGATCGGAGAAAATACATCCCAAGAAGTGGACCTCTTTGACGCCGAAAGCACACTTTTTCCTAGTGGCGAAAAATTGATCACGACAGAGAACGGACAGGACGGCGCGCAGGTGCTGGATGTGTTCGTCGAACGAGGAGCTAAAAATTAGAATATCGTCGAAGTAAACGACCACAAATTTGCCAATGAATGGGTGCAATGCCTGATTCATGACACGCATGAAAGTATTAGGTGCATTAGACAACCCGAAGGGCATAACCATCCACTCAAAAAGGCCTTCCCGCGTTTTAAAAGCTGTCTTCCACTCATCTCCCGGTTGAATCTGAATTTGGTGATATCCACTGCGCAAATCGAGTTTGAAAAACAAAGAAGCGGTACCAATCTGGTCGAGTAAATCATCTAGACGAGGAATCGGAAAGCGATATCGCACTGTGATCTTGTTAATGGCTCTACTATCAATACACATTCTCCATGACCCGTATTTTTTTGGAATGAGTAAGGCGGGGACAGCACAAGGGCTGAGGCTCTCACGTAAGAATCCTTTTGAAAGGAGTGCTTCAACTTGACTTCGAAGCTCCTCATGCTCAGATGGACTCATACGGTAGTGGAAAAGATTAGGCAAGGCAGCATCGGGGACCAAGTCTATGTGGTGATGTATATCTCGTAACGGTGGTAATCCAGATGGGAGGTCGCCGGGGAAGACATCACTGAACTCAGAGAGGAGATCGTGAAGTTGAGGGGAAATAGATGGTATAGTTTTTGATAATGGTGATAGTACAAGAAACAGAACCACTCCTCTATCTCGCATCAATGATTCGAACAGGGCACGTTGGAGGAAGAGGGTTGGTGTTTGTGTATCTGAAGGTATCGAAGGTGGTGATGGCTTTAAGACAAACTTCTTATTGATGAATTGGAAGCTATAAGTGTTGAGGAAGCCATCATGAAGTACACAGCGATCATATTCCCAAGGACGTCCTAAGAGAAGATGACATGCATCCATTGGAACGATATCACAATAAGTTTTATCATGATAAGAGTCACCTATCGAGAAAGAGACCAGTGTGCGCCGTGTCACTAGAAAGTCATTGTCTTGCTGCAGCCATGCTAGCTTATATGGGTGCGGGTGGGGTTCATCGGGTAGAGAAAGTTTTTTAACTACATTGGAAGAGATCACATTCTCGGAACTTCCCGAGTCTATGATGAAGTTGCAGACCTTCCCATTAATGGTACACTTGGAATGAAACAAGTTGTTGTGTTGAGGATCTCGAGGCGTACCATGTTGGGCCAAGCACAAACGATGGAGCATCAAAGACAAACCCGTATCCGCGACTATTTCTTGAATTTCATTATCGTCATCATCATAAATTGGATCCGTGTCCTCCATATTGTGTTCATCGACGAGGATACCACGGCGAGCTCTGTTGGGGAATGCTGATTGGCGATGACCAATCTCTCCACAAGTGAAACACCTAAACCTAGCAGGACGGTTGTGTTTAAGTGAATCTGCAGCAACGATAGCTGTCTCAGTCTTGGCGACGTTTGTGTTGGTAGGAGTTGTTGTGCTTGTCGGGGTTGTTGTTGTGGAGCGGGTCTGTCTGTTGGAGCTCCAAGCTGGGAATCCATTACGAGATTGAGCTTCGACTGTTAAGGCTTGCTGATGAGCTTCTGAGATCGATTGAGGACGAAACAGATTTAATGTGAATTGAATTTGCTGGTGAAGCCCTCCAATGAATCTCGTAACCAACTGTTGTTCGGTATCACGTAACTCCACTCGGTTAATCATCTTGAAGAAGTCCATTGTGTATTCATCAACTGTTCTTGTTCCTTGCCGTAGGTTCTGAAATTTCTGAAACAGTAGTTGATCATAGTTATAAGGCCAAAAAAAAAATTTCATCTCACGCTTGAGTTTATCCCAAGTTGAGATTTTTGTTTTCCCATGGCGAGCTCGAGTTGTCTTGCTCTGCGACCACCATGCTGCTGCTCGATCACGGAAACGGATTGCAACAAGGGGAAGACATTGATCTAATGGAATTTGTTTGAATTCGCGAATTTCTTCTACGGTTTCAGACCAATCAAGGAGCTCTTCGGCGACGGTTGAACCCTTGAACTCCGGAATTTCGAGTTTAAAACTCGATTTCCATGTAGAGTTGTGTGGTTCGTTATCAAAATCTGAATCTGACCCGGAATTGTTGTTGTTTCGGCGTCTAGGGTTTTGTTGGCGTAGCGGCGTAAAAGGAATGGCCTCATTGTCAAAATCTTCACGGTTAAAAATCTGGTCGTTATGGCGGCGGGGAATAGCTGGTGCGGCATGTTGAGTTGCCAACGCAGCTATAACGGCGATGAGATTTGCGACCTGTTGTTGCAGATCATTGACGGATTGTTGGGTAGCAGGGAAATCATCATCTGCCTGATATTGCTGAGAACGGGTTTTCCGAACCATCGTAGCTGTTGAAAAAGTTTCGGAGCGTAGCAGAGCTCTGATATCAACCTGGCGCAGGGTATGAATGGGTAAACGGTCGATCTAAGAATTTAGGGTTTTTCGAGACCTGTTCTTGGATCGATAAAGAGTTTTTTTCGATAGCTTCTTGAGTCCAACTTCTTGTTTGATGATTGAATCGAATCGAACAAGGGATAAAAGCAAAGCTCTTCTTATTATAAAATCAAATGTATCCATCATAAGGGTTATAGCTCCCTTTATATATAGATTCTAAAGCTACAAATCAGCTTAGGAAATAGAACATTAATCTAGAAAAGAAAATTTAACGAAAATCCTAAATAAAGAAAACCAATCGATAAACATGATAATTTGAATTATCATGTTGGCGCATGAATATGGGATGCTGCTGCATCACATTGTCATATTGTGTGCATGAGTAAGTGGATATAATTAGAGTTGAGGCTGAGTAAGAAGCAGACCATTGACAAGTGTCTTCAAAAAGAAATCAACGAAGAAAGAAACCATTGGAGAAACGTTTTGTTGACAATAATTTCATTGGTAACAACTCTTGTTAAACAGAATTTAGCATTTCGTGGGACTAATGAGAAGCTTGGTAAAAAAAAACAATGGAAACTTTCTGAATTTTGTTGAATCATATGGAGAGTTTGATTTAGTCATACGAGAGAACATCAGACGAGTTAAGGAAAGTGAGACTCACTATCATTATTTAAGCCATACGATCATGGTGAGTTGATTGATATGCTAGCTTCTGAGTTTAAACTTATAATCATCAAAAACGTTCAAGAGGCAAAGTATTTTTCGGTTATTCTCGACTGCTGATATCTTGCATATTTACATTGTTTTATCTATTCATCCATGAGCATTTTCATCATATAGATTAGTATTTAGCCATTTCTAGGTTGCATTTCGCATTCATTGTCCTTATTAGGTGTTGGAGTGTGCCATGGAGTGATTTGAGATGTTTGGGAGCATTGTGATCCAAAAGGAGGTGAAAGATGAGCATGGATGGAGCCTTTAGAGAAATCTCCTGTTGCTAAGATTTTGTAGAGACACAGAAAATTGAGTTAGCTTTCTAATGGAACTGGTTTCAAGTCATTTGGAGATGTAATGAAGGAGTTATGATCAATTTACTAGAGGCATATCCATCCTGGTCGAGCATCGCAGAGTGACCTCTCAGAGCGACCTACCGAGGTTGCTCCCAGCCAGAGCGACCAGCCAGAGCGACTAGCTCAAGTCACTCCCAGCCAGAGCGACCAGCCAGAGCGACCAGCTCAAGTCACTCGCGTTTTGACGGGTCGAGACACAAAGAAACGCGTCGGGAGTGACCTCCTGGAGCGACTATGCAAGGTCACTCCGCGTGTTTTGCTTGGACGATTTTTATGTTATTTCAGCGGCCTTTTGGTCATTTGTTTTGATGTTTTTACACTTTCTAAGCCTAAGTTAAGTACTTTTGTAAGTCATTGGAGGCAGATAATCTCATTTCTAGAGAGAAGAACTAGTAAAAACTTCTTTTGATTTAGATTTCATTGCTTTCATCTTGTGTTCTTGTTGATTTCTTATATATTTCTCTACATGATTAATCTAAAATCCAATATGGGTTTAAGAGGAATCATGGAGATTAGTGAGTAATCACCTTTTGAATTCATGGGTTAGGGAGATTAAGGGTGATTAGGTTAGTTCTAGGATGTTTTAGTGTAGATCATTCTTGTTCCTTGCTAGTAGAGTATTCATAATGCATCTTCTGAGTTGGCCACTCAAAATTTGATCAATAGACATTTCCCACCCAAAAGGTGTTTGATGAAATGCCTGAGACAACTCTCATAGGCTTTTAGTATACTTTGCCAAAGACATTTGTTGTTAAAGGTGCTAAAATAGCTAATAGACTTGTTAATAATGATTGCTTTCATATTATTCAACCAAAGACATTTGATGTTTGAGATATGTTAGCAAATGAGCATTCATCTAGACATAGAGCTTGCTTAGAATTGTGTCTAGGCTTAAGGTTGATAGTTTGATTGATCATTTGTCATCCTTAGTTCGATACTTGTTCACCCAAGGTCTAATCCCTATGTCCATGAGTTTTCTTTTCCCTTAGTCAAGAAAGTATCATTCTGTTATTGCTTTCTAGTATTAGTAGTAGTTTAAAACTCATCTAAATCATTGGTTGCATTTAGATTAAGTGAGTACTTGCATTCTCGGTGCTTTGATATCCCCTCAGAACTGGTTCGACAATCACTATACTACAACATTTGTATTAGGAGCTTGAAAACTCCTAACATCAAATTGGCGCCGTTGCCAAATTCTGAGTAGATTTAAACATTGAGATTTAGTCAATTGCTTGAGACTAAGTCATTTTTATTTTCTTTTGTTACTGATTCTCCTTCTTCACCTCCCTTTACTTTACAGGTGTATGAACTTGAGGAGCAAGGGTTCATCAAACCTAGTTCCAAGAGTCGCACACATCAGAGCTTTAAAGAGAGAGTGTGCTAGAAAGAGACGAGAAGAAGAGCAACAGTCTCACTTGCAGAGCTTGGATACTGATATGGGAGACATACCTCAAAATCATGCCAACAACGTTCCACACAACCAACAGCGAGCAGCTCGACCCATTGGCACTTACGACCGCCCCAACATACATGGTCATAGATTCGGAATCTGAGCACCAGCTGTGGCAGCCAACAACTTTGAGGTCAAGTCAGGACTCCTCAACGTGATCGAGAACAACAAGTATCATGGCTTGGCTCTAGAGGACCCATTTGATCACTTGGATAGGTTCGATAGCTACTGTGGGTTGTCAAAAACCAATGGTGTGTCTGAGGATGCCTTGAAGCTGAAGTTATTCCCTTGCTCTTTAGGGGATAAGGCACGTCAGTGAGAGAAGTCTCTACCCAGCGACTCTATCACTACTTGGGATGAGTGCAAGAGAGCATTCTTGGAGAAATTCTTCTCATCCTCAAGAACTGCTAAGCTGAGAAATGAGATCTCCAGTTTCCAACAGAAGAACTTGGAAGGATTCAGTGAAGCCTGGGAGAGATTCAAGGGCTACCAAGCTCAATGCCCACACCATGGTTTCTCTAAGGAGAGCTTGCTGAGCACATTCTACCGTGGTGCTCCTCCTAAGTACAGGGCCAGACTGGATACAGCTAGCAATGGGTTCTTCTTGGGGAGAACTGAGGAAGATGCAGAGGAGCTAGTTGACAATATGGTAAAGAGTGATGCAATCTACAGTGGAGACCACGACAGAAGCAGTCGAACAGATGATAAGCAGATGAGGAAGGAGTTGAAAGCTCTACAGGATAAGATAGACATCCTCCTTGCTGATAAAGCCACACAAGAGCAGCTGCACTTTGTTGGTAACCCAAGCCAAGAGACACCACCTGTTGTCCATGAGGTTGAGGGTTTGGAAGGTCAGGAAGAGCTGTGTTTCATCAACAACAATGGTAGCTAGTACAAAAAAGAGCCCAACTTTCAGTACAACAACTACCAACAGAAATCCTATCCCAACAACCAACAGAGTGGTTATCCGCCTCGAAACAACCAGCAAGGCAGCTATCAACCTCAGCAAAACCCCTCATCTGGTTCCTCTGCTCCTCAAGAGAGCAGCACTGACACCTTGCTGAAACAAATCTTGGAGTCTCAGACTAGAAGTGAGAAGCATGTTGCTTATGAGTTGAAGAACCTTCATTCCAAGATTGATGGGAGCTACAATGAGCTCAACAACAAGTTCTCACATCTTGCTTCTACAGTCAAGAATTTAGAGAATCAGTTTGCTTCCATGAACACTCGCCAGACTCGCCAGCAAGGATCTCTACCTGGAAAATTTGACCAAAACCCCAAGGAGGCCAAAGCTATCACCCTTAGGAGTGGTAAGCAGTTACCTCCTACAACCCTCACCAGGGATGCTGGAAAACTAGGTGAGGAGGTGGCCATCAACTTAGATGATGAAGTGGTGATTGTTGATGAGAAAATCAATGATGAAATCTTGGAGAAGATTGTGGAAGCCAAGGGTAAAGGAAAGGTTGGGGAAGAGAAGAAAACAGTGAATAATGGTGAAGTTCTTACTCCAGCAAGTGAGAATTCTTTTGTTCCTCCTCCCTATGAACCCAAACTACCATTCCCTGGTAGATTCAAGAGGCAGCTGCTAGAGAAGTACAAGGCTTTGTTTGAGAAGCAAATGAGTGAAGCTCAGGTTGCAATGCCCATCATCGATGCTTTCATGTTGATTCCTCAATACAACAAGTTCCTGAAAGATGTTGTAGCTGCAAAGAAGAAGGAAATGGAAAGCATGATGATTCTTACCCATGAGTGCAGTGCCATCATCCAAAGGCTTGATGTTCCAGAAAAGTTAGAGGATCCAGGATGCTTCACACTACCTTGTGCTCTTGGACCTATGGTATTTGAGAAATGTCTCTGCGATTTGGGAGCTAGTGTCAGCGTGATGCCTTTGTCTGTTGCAAAGAAGCTTGGATTCACTCAGTACAAGAAGTGTAGACTCTCTCTGGTGTTAGCTGATCGTTCAGTGAATTACCCTGTGGGCATCTTAGAGGACCTACCTGTGAAGATTGGAAGGTATGAGATACCAACAGATTTTGTGGTGCTTGAGATGGGTGAGGAGGCTCAAGACCCATTGATTCTTGGAAGGCCATTCCTAGCTACAGCAGGAGCAATTGTTAAGTTGAAAGAGGGTACGATTGATCTCCATTTGGGTAAAGGGCATGTTCTCCACTTTGACATCAAGGAGAAAATGAAGAAACCAACTGTGTTCGGGCAAGCCTTCTACATTGAAGAGATGGGCACTCTTGCTAATGAGTACCTTGAAGAGTTACCACCTGAGGACGACGAGGAGGGAGCATCTCCCTCTACTCATTCTCCATAGAAGGTAACCCACTACTTTCCCTTGTATATACCATTTCGTTTTTGCATATTAGTTTTCTCTTTTTGGGTATCTCTCTCTCCTTGACAACACAGAGACTGTGTCATTTAAGTTTGGGGGAGGTACCAAGTATTTGATCACGTTTGCTTTGATGATTTTGAGTCTCATGCATTGCATTATACATATATATTTGCATAAAAAAAATATTCATTTAGTTTGCATCATTTGCATTTCTAGGAGAGTCTAGAGCATATAGGTTGCATTTACTTGCATTGGGAGCAATGATTTGAAATGCCTTGTAAAGAACATTACTTTGCACCTGAGTAGCTTATGCACCTCTCAAAAACACTTGTATGCTTCGAGCTTTGAAGACTCTTCCTGAAACTTGTTGATTGCTGAAACTCAGTCTTTGAAGCCAACTACAAACCCTATTTGAACTGAATGAACTTAATGCTTCTTGCTCATGGTCCCTTGTGTACTGAGTAATGGCTATACACACTTGAGTTGTCACATCCTTTATGCCAATCTTATTTTGACAAACTCTAGTGGTAGACCACTCCCAAAAAAAAAAACCTTTCCCTCCTTTTAAGCTTTCATTGTTTGAGTGAGGCCTTCTTCGGAAAGTCTTACATGTGCATAATGTTGAGAGTATCGGGAACGACAATGCTTGATCTTCATTCTTGCTAGATTGGGCACTCTATTATCTAGCTATAGGTGGGGGGTGAGAGTTGTGATTATGATTTGGGAGCAATGAAAAAGGAAAAGAAATGACTCTTTGTGTTTAAGTGAATTGTCTTATTGGGATAAGTAGAAAAACCTCTAGCTCAAGTTATGAAAAGTCTTGGCCCCCATCTAAAAAAAATAAAAAAAAAGAAATAAAATATGAAAAGAAAAGAAAAAAAAAAGGGGGGGGGGGGGCTAGCAAAGTTGTTAGGAGCTAAGTAATGTTTTGAGGTTGTGAAAAATCCCTTGTAGATTTCAAAAGAGAAGGAGTTAATGTTCTTAGGATCTTTTGGTGAGAGATGTGAGTTGGGTTTGACATTTGGGAATGATTGTGTAATTGTATGTTTGGGAAAAGGGTAGAACAATGGAGATTGAGCATTGTATGCATGAGTTGATCCCTTTCTTAGATATATTATGTGCAATGTCAAGTCTACTTGTTTCGAGAGTAAACCACCTTAAAGATCATATGTTTTGAACCTCTTGAATCACTTGAATAAAAGCCTTCCCTTACCCAACCAAATGATTTGGACCAACTGACCATTTGCAAGAATTCACCTAATGTTTTGTGTTTAAAGAGTGTGAGAGTTGGTTGATTTGAATATGTGGATGATTGATGATGAGTGTAAGGGCAAAAAGAGTTGAGATAGGCCTAGAGAAGCTAGAGTGTAATAAGAGAGTGTGCTAATTGTGTGTGCTAGTAGTGTTTCTTTTGGCTATGAGCTCCCAACTTCAAACCTCTCTCCCTATGAGTTCTAGAAAGTTCACTTGTGGACAAGTAAAAGAACAAGTTTGGGGGAGTTGATATCTTGCATATTTACATTGTTTTATCCATTCATCCATGAGCATTTTCATCATATAGATTAGTATTTAGCCATGTCTAGGTTGCATTTTGCATTCATTGTCCTTATTAGGTGTTGGAGTGTGCCATGGAGTGATTTGAGATGTTTGGGAGCATTGTGATCCAAAAGGAGGTGAAAGATGAGCATGGATGGAGCCTTTAGAGAAATATCCTGTTGTTAATATTTTGTGGAGACACAGAAAATTGAGTTATCTTTCTAATGGAAGTGGTTTCAAGTCATTTGGAGATGTAATGAAGGAGTTATGATCAATTTACTAGAGGCATATCCATCATGGTCGAGCATCGCAGAGTGACCTCTCAGAGCGACCTACCGAGGTCACTCCCAGCCAGAGCGACCAGCCAGAGCGACTAGCTCAAGTCACTCCCAGCCAGAGCGACCAGCTCAAGTCACTCACGTTTTGACGGGTCGAGACACAAAGAAACGCGTCGAAAGTGACCTCCTGGAGCGACTATGCTAGGTCACTCCGCGTGTTTTGCTTGGACGATTTTTATGTTATTTTAGGGGCCTTTTGGTCATTTGTTTTGATGTTTTTACACTTTCTAAACCTAAGTTAAGTACTTTTGTAAGTCATTGGAGGCAGATAATCTCTTTTCTAGAGAGAAGAACTAGTAAAAACTTCTTTTGATTCAGATTTCATTGCTTTCATCTTGTGTTCTTGTTGATTTCTTATCTATTTCTCTACATGATTAATCTGAAATCCAATATGGGTTTAAGAGGAATCATGGAGATTAGTGAGTAATCACCTTTTGAATTCATGGGTTATGGAGATTAAGGGTGATTAGGTTAGTTTTAGGATGTTTTAGTGTAGATCATTCTTGTTCCTTGCTAGTAGAGTATTCATAATGCATCTTCTGAGTTGGCCACTCAAAAGTTGATCAATAGACATTTTCCACCCAAAAGATGTTTGATGAAATGCCTGAGACAACTCTCCTAGGCTTTTAGTATACTTTGCCAAAGACATTTGTTGTTAAAGGTGCTAAAATAGCTAATAGACTTGTTAATAATGATTGCTTTCATATTATTCAACCAAAGACATTTGATGTTTGAGATATGTTGGCAAATGAGCATTCATCTAGACACAGAGCTTGCTTAGAATTGTGTCTAGGCTTAAGGTTGATAGTTTGATTGATCATTTGTCATCCTTAGTTCGATACTTGATCACCCAAGGTCTAATCCCTATGTCCATGAGTTCTCTTTTCCCTTAGTCAAGAAAGTATCATTCTGTTATTGCTTTCTAGTATTAGTAGTAGGTTAAAACTCATCTAAATCATTGGTTGCACTTAGATTAAGTGAGTACTTGCATTCTCGGTGCTTTGATATCCCTCAGAACTGGTTCGACAATCTTTTATACTACAACATTTGTCTTAGGAGCCTTGAAAATTCCTAACACCAACTGCAGACCAGATAAGAGTTATAAGGAACAACTGAGTCTTATTATTAGATGTGTGTATGACTCCATGGCTAAAACACAAGTTGTGACATTTTTAGAAGTTTCAGATAAATCTGGAGAAGGGCTTTTCGAATTGCTTTTTGATACACTGGCTGGTCTCAGTTTGAGTACTGATGATGTGAGAGGGCAAGACTATGACAATGGATCCAGTATGAAAGGAAAACACAAAAGAGTACAAAAAAGATTGCTGGATATCTCAAGGGAATTTTAAACACTTTGTGGTTGTCATAGTCTTAACTTGGCACTTTTTGATATGGCTAAAACATATAAAAAGTGATTGCATTCTTTGGAATCATTCAGCGGATATATTGTGTGTTTTCATCATTTACAAATAGGTGGGAGCTATTTAAGGAGATGGTAGGAGGTTACACTTACGTCATTATCAGAAACCATTGGGAAAGTCGCGTTGAAAGTGTTCGAGCAATTTGATTACAGGGTCCAGGAATAAGAGTTGCATTGGATTATTTGGCAGAAAAGTGTAATGATCTTGGAACTCACGATGATGCTGAATCTCTTGCTGCAAGTGAAACTCATGGAATTGGAAATTTTGAGTTCATATATGGTATGGTTGTTTGGTATGATCTTCTATTTACCATCAATACAGTAAGTACGACGCTACAATCAGAGCATATGGATAATTGATAGTGCCCTTGTTCAGCTGAAAGGGTTATAGTTTCTTATTTGAAAAACTACAGAGAAACTGGAAAAGCATGAGCCAAGACTATTGCAGAGTCTATGGATATCGAGCCAGATTTTCATGTGAAGCAAAAGCACATTATTAAAAGGAAAAAGCATTTTGATGAAGAGATGGAAAGAGATGATGACTTTGAGAATCTACGTGAGGAATGAAAGTTTAAAATTGACTTTTTCTAAGAATCGTGGATCAGGCTATAGTATCTCTTCAATTGAGGTTTGAACAACTTGAAGAATATGAGAGATTTTTTTTATCTAAAGAAGCTGAGATTAGAAACAAAGGATGGTTTAAAAGCAGCATGTATCAACCTTGAAACTTCTCTTAAACATGGTGAGATTTCAAACATTGATGGAAATCATTTATTCATGGAAATTAGAGTTTTTAAAGAAGTTTTACCAAGCGAGATCAAGAAGGCCGTTGAAGTGTTAGACATTAAAAAGGTTTTAAGGTCGTTGTTATCCAAATACTTAGCTTGAATATAAGGTGATGTTAACAATTCTAGTTTTAGTTGCTTCCGAATGAAGTTTTTCTAAGCTAAAGTTAATTAAATCTTACTCGCGGTCGAGTATGTCAAAATAGCGATTGAATGGCATGGCTATGTTGTCAATTGAAAGAGGCATGGTTGGGCAACTTCATTATCAAAGGATGATGAATTTTGCAGAAGAAAAAAAATGCAAGGAGAAGTATTTTTTTCAAAACCCATAAGTTATTGTTAGTTTGGGGAGGGGGGGGGAACTTATGTTTTACTAGGGGTATTCCGGCGCTACGCGCCGGGTTACGGACATTGATTCTCTTTTGAATTCCATTAGTTTCATTTTTCATCTGCTAATTGTTAGTCCAATCTAGTTTGAATTATTAGGTCTTGCTAATTAAGAGTTGAGGGTCGGGAACTAATAATTGATTTTATAAGTACATTTTATTGTTAGTAGATCTCATTGTGTCATGTCAATGCGTTTCTGTCTCTTGCTAAGTGAAAATGAAAAAGTTTTTACTTATGGGGCGATGCATTTTATTGTTTTATGTATGTATTGAGGATTTTATTCATTTCTTTAATTTTAGGAGTCAGTAAAGGAAAAAATAAATTTTAAAAAAATATTCAAACAATCAAATAGTTTAATCCTTTGGGTACTGCCCCTAGTTTTGTGTAACACACAGCTCGGTTATTCTATGCCTGTATGAAATTCAAAGCAAAAAAATTAATTCAAACAATCAAATATTGAGCCTTTGTACAAAACAGTGACACACGTAAGATGATTAGAATTGACCTCAAGTCTTTTTGATTTTTTTTTCGCAGTGTGATGTTTCACAGCATCATGATACTTCTGCTCATTGAAGAATTCATTACCTGTATTACAAACACACCAAGGTGTTAGTATAACTCTTTTTACCAAAATATTTTTGCAAAACCAAAATAGCTTTCTCGTGCTCCACCTCACCAATACTGAGATCAAATTATTCTTCCTGCGCCAACTCTTTCTTGACGTTCTCTGCCTCATTCAGCATCTTCAACGTGTTTAGGTTGCGGTGCTCCGTAAGGGCTTTATATAAGACTCAATCACAAGTTCAGTCTCTTGAGACTTTTTTTCCATCTTTCTCATAGACTTTTTCAACAGCCTTATCACAATCCTTGATGCACTCATCATACTGAATCAAGCAAATTTACATTTAGACTCAACTTTGAGCCAAGCAAATCACTGTAGACTACATGAAACTATACCTTCACTCATCATACTGAATCAAACATGATCATATTTACACTCAACCATGTACCAAACAAATCAATATAGACTAATATACATAAGAACTATACATTGATTCACTAATAATACTGAATCCAAACATGATCAAATTTAGACTCAACCACATACCAAACAAATGACATAAAAAGTGTAGACTAATTTACATAAAAACTATACACATATACAAAAGACTATACCTTTGCCATCTCCAGATTACAGCAGGATGATTTGTGATAAAGATATATATATTCAACAATAATTTCCATGGCTTTGAGTAATTCTTTATAGTGTTTTGAAGTCATTGTATGCCGAATTCTCCATCTTTTTCCTTCAAAGCTTTTATCTTCCTCTCTTTATTCTCCAAAGTCCGGCTCAGGTTCATGCTTCGGTTCTTGTTTCTTCTCTACCTCATGCTCCTTCCTTGGAGGCACAACAATCTTATCCTCCTGATCCACCGCTGCTTCACCCGCCTAAATCCTGAAATGAACATTCAACAAAATTCCAAGAGGTCGCATCACCATCTGGTCTTTCATATAAAGTTTTGATATTCTTAAGGTGTATATGGATCCACTACCAAATGTTTAGGAAATCAAGTGGCTTCACAAAAAAAAAAACATATCGCTGAATAGTCCGTTATTAGTTTCTCCAACACATCCAAATGGATCCATGATGGCGTGTCAGACACAAAACCTTAAGGGTCTGCCAAACATGATTGTGTACGCTACGTTGCTTGGATCAATGGCAAGCCCCTTCGTATAAAGTAAACGTTGATAACATCCTTGAACTGATTCATTCCTAAGTGAGCAGCTCTGTGTAACCTGAGAATCGATGCTAGGTTCATTGGTTTTGACAAAAAAAAAATATGATCGGACTATCAAAATGGTTAAATACGTACAAAGCTTTAATAAAACACGGTCGTTGCTCGGCGTAGTTAAATCGGCGAGCAGAGTAAACAAATTCTGCCACTGATGGATTTGATGCTTGAGAGAGAGAGAGAGACCTTTGGGATTTGGGATTTCGGTTTTGGTAGGACTGTTCATCCCAAGCAGTGGAGACATTGATAGGTGAAGCAGTCTATTACAGAGGAGGATGCTATGGCCGATTTAGTTAGAGAGAATAGGAGTAAATGGATGGATTAATATAACCTGAAGATAATTGAAGCCGTTACAAAGACGTACGCGAAGGCTGTGATATGTGAAGAGTCGGGAGACAATATGAGCTGGGCCTTGACAGAAAAAAATAAATAAAGCCCAACGATTTAATCCGAACAAAACATGTAACCCAAACTTTTTCATGGAAACTCGACGGAAATCAGCTTAAAAATATCGCCACGTGGAAGAAATTGCAATGATGTGGCACATTGTGAAGAGACCCAAATCCACTTTATTTATATAGATAGATAGATAGATAGATTAGTAGTTTAGCACTTTTATATTTACTACTAGAGTTTATTTTAGTTAAAATTTTATGTTATGAATTTTACCAAAAAAAAAAAAAAAAAAAATTTATGTTATGAAATACCAGTCCCCATTTTTTGTTTTGTTTCAAGCCCTCGGAATATCAGCACTGACCGTGCAAATACGTAATGATTGATTTTAGTTTCGACGGATTACAAGATACGTTGTTTGTCGCTCTTGGCAGACATTACTACAAATGATACGTCATTTCTGCTGGTGGCATCGATATCATTTTTGGTTTTGTCCAAATCTTTTTTTGAGGTACATATATTAATCCATTGGCGGCATTTTTTTAGTTTTAGTGTTGTGTTTTTTCTTTAAAAAGTAATGATATCTTGTGAATTTACATGTTTTTAACTTCTTATTCTTGCATGGTTTGGTCATTTAGAGTATCATTTAGGCACATTTAGGCTGCATATCATTGCATTTGTACATATCAGGTGTTGGAGAGCACCATAGATGAGTTAGAAGACTATTGGAGGAATTTTGAGTCCAAAGAGTGAAAGATGAACACGGATGAAGGCCTTAAAGATCTCTTCTGAAGCTCAAAATTTGTGGAGACACTGGAAATTGAGTTAGCTTTACAATGGAGGTGGTTTCAAGTCGTTTGGAGCTGTATTGAGGGATTTATGATCAAAATACTACACACATATCAATATGACATTCCTAGCGGCCAGGCGTAGCGGCAAAAGATGGTCGCTACAGAAGATAGAGCTGAGGCGCCTAAGTACCGTAGCGGGAGTGTGTAGCGGGTTAGAGAGACCGCTATAGTTGAAGCGCTTTCTGTAGCGGTCTTCCGTAGCGGCATAATGAGGTCGCTATGAGTTCAAGAATGCGAAAAAATCGGCTAAGTGTCCTAGCGGCCACCCGTAGCGGGCATTTCAGGCGCTACAGGCGTAGTGACCTCTTGTAGCGACCTTTTATGGTCACTACGGAGAAAAATATCTGTTTTTATGGGTCAACCCCAGCTCGAGTTTTAGTAATATATAACTACTTTTTAGACAATAATGGGGGATCTATCTACTTTTTTATGAAGAACACAAGAACTCTTGAGAGAGAAAGCTTGAATCTTTAGTTTCTTTTCTTCTTATTCTCTTGAATTTGCTTGTTTAATCCTTGTTTATCTTTATTCTCTGTTGTATCTACTTGAATATGCTTCAATCTATTATGAGATTAAGTGTTTTCATGGAGATTAGTGAGTAGTTTCCTTAAGAATTCATGGGTTAGGGAGATTAGAGTAACTTAGTGAAGATCTATGGTGTTATTGTATTAGATCCTTGTATGAACTTGCTTGTTGAGTATTTTTAATGCTTGTTTAGTCTTGATCACTCTAAACCTGATTTCTAAACACTTCTCATCAGACATGATTAGATGAAGTGTTTGAATCAACTCAACTAAGCTCTAGTGAGATTAGCCAAGGACACTTGATGTTAAAATTGCTAGATAGTTATTAAACTTGAACTTAAAGATTGCTTGATTGAATTAAGCCAAAGACATTTGATGTTTAATGATTTCTAAGCAAATGGACATTTACCTAGACATAGGACTTGTCTAAAATTGTGTTTAGACTTAAGAGATTACTTTGATTGAAAGCTTGTCACCTAGATTGGATCTTAGTTACTTGAAGTCAATTCCCAATACCCATGGATTCACTTGTTTAAATTGATTAAAACCTTGTTGTATTGCTCTGTTTGCTATTGTTAGTTGTCACACACTCACCACTATTGAATCTACTTAGCTTAAGAAATGACTTGTATTCTCACTGATTCACATCACTAGGACTGGTTCGACATTCACCCCACTATACTAAAACATTTGCAATAGGCAGAAAATCCTATTACCAAATTGGCGCCGTTGCCGGGGAACTAAGTAGATTTGTCATTAGGATTTCAAACTTTCTTGAGACTAAGTTTTATTTTCATATGTTTTATTTTGCTTTGTTTGGTTACTAATTCCCTTTCAAGTGATTGCTCTTTTGCAAGATACATCCACAAGAGAGGAAGATCATGTCTCTTGACTTGGAATCAATGCTCAAGGCTATTTTAGAGAGTCAAGAAAGGGTGATATCTAGAAGCTCCACATCTTGTGAAAGAGCTTATGAACCAACCACCTCATTGGAGTATCAACCACACGGAGACTTTGGTCAAGGACACCAATATAGATATGGTGAGAGACACCAACCTTGGGATTTAGAGTATGAAGAAGAAGAAGATAACTTCCCCCAAGACTCAAATGAAGAAGACATCACCAACATGCTTGAGAAGTTGTTGGAGAATCAAGAAAGGGGAAGGATTGAGATGGAAAGGCAACTTGATTCTTTTTCTAACAAGATAGATGCTAATGGCAAAGCTCTTAGCTCAAGGTTGGATAGAGTTGTAGCACATGTGAAGTCTTTCAACAACAACATCTCTCACATGATCGAAGACCAAGAAGAAAGCGCCACTCCTCTTCACAACGCCAACACTTATGAAGCACATACCACATACATGGAATGTGATTTTGAAGAGGAAGCTCAGCTTGAGGATGATTTTCAACATGAAGCTGAAGAGCCTATATACGAGTCTAAATCACTCTCTGAATGCATGGTAGATGAGAATCTTATTATAAGATCTGAAGAACAAACCAAGACTATGACATTCATGAGTCATTATGCAAACATCGATGAAGAAGAAGTAGGCTTTGTTGAGAACACTCTTGAAGATCTGGGTGATGAGAATTTGGTTGTTGAATGCGTTGAGGAGACAAAAGAGAGCTTGGTTTTTATAAACGAGCTCTTGAGTGAAGAAGAAACGCGTGTGATCCCTGTAGCCAAGGAAGAAGCAAAGGGTGAAGAGTCTGTGGAGAATCAAATGAATTACATCAAAGAATCCTCCGAAGAGGTACAAGAAGAAGAGTCTCCAGTAGAAAAGCCCTTTCAGAATCACTTTGGTATTCTCTCCACCAAAGAACTTAAACGTGATGATCCAAGGAAGATACCATTTGAGGAAATCAGGATGAACGAATTCAGGGGATGGTTCTACGACGAGTATGATCCTGGTGATCATGGTTGTCTCGATAAGGCCTTATGTGGGCCACCTCTTGCCTGAAAAGGCTCTGCAGTCAAGCTTAAAGACTTAAAACAAGCGCACTTGGGAGGCAGTCCACTGTTATCTTTCAAAGGTCAATCAAAATCGCTAGAGGTCAAAAGACGATGCTTTCTCTGTCTACCCTCCTCTGAACCAGCCAATAACTCCAAGTAAGTGTCAATCAACCTTGTACATATTTAGTTTTCATGTTTATCTTAGATCTCTTCTTTGAGCTTACTCTCACACAAGGGACTGTGTGAAGTAAGTTTGGGGGAGAGTCTACTATCTCACATTGTGTTTTGTTTTGTTTACTTGTCATGAGTCTCATGCATTGCATTGCATAGAAAATTTCAAAAAAAATAAAAAAAATAAAAAAAAAAATTTAAAAAAAGATTTGTGTGTTTTGAATTATGCATAGGGAGCCATGATTGAAATTGCCATGAAAAGAACATATCTACAAGCATCTCTTGAGCCTTGAAAACTCTTTTTGAAACATGTTGCTCATATGATATTGACATTGTTCTTGAAACCAATTACAAACTGAACTTGGGCATAATGAATTTAATCTCTCTTGCATATGGGCACTTGCATACTTGATCATGGATTTCATACACATTTGGGTTATCTTATTCCATGTATTATCCTTTGATTAACCCAAATGGCACTCCCCTACCCTTGAACCCTTGCCATTCTTTGAAACCAATATTGATTTGTTGAGTGAGGTCTCTTATTGATAGCTTGTTATGTGCAAAATCTTGAGAGTATTGGGAGCGACATATGTTTGTTCTCATCTATTGCTAGCATAAGATCCTCATTTGAACTAGCATCTAGGATGGTGAGTGAGTTTGTGTGTTTTTAAGTTGTTATATCTTGGGTTTGAGAGAAGAAAAAAAAAAAAAAAAAAGATCAAAGAGTGTCAATAAGAAAAGAAAACCAATAGGAACCAAGAAAATAAAAGAAGAAAAACTCTTAAGTGTGTCAATTAGAATTCCCCAAAGTAAAAAAAAAATGAATGAAAGATCATAATGGGGAAAGAAAAAGAGTGTCAAGTTCTTAGTTGGTTGATCATGTAAATAAAAAAAAAAAAAAAGAGTTCACTTGGTGAGAAATGTGAGTGAAGTGTATATACTTGGGTTTTGAAATATAAAAGATGGGTAGAATTTGTAATCACTTAGGAAGAAGACTAGAATGATGTGAATGAGCTATGTATGCATGAATTGCTCCTAGTCTTAGATAAATTTTGCATAATGATCATGCTCCTTGTTCTTGAGTGATTACCACCATTAAAAAGATTGTATTTGAACCTTTCTTTTCATTCATAAAAGACCATTAATCTACCTAGCCAAGTGATTGAGATCATGTGCCCATTTGTGAGAATCCACCTTGTGTGTGTGTGTGTGAATGAATGTGAGAATTGGTTGAAGTTACTTGTTGATTGATGAGCATTGCACTTTGTATAAAGAAATAAAAAGAGTTTGATAGGCATTGAGAAGCTAGACTGATAAAAGAATGACCAATGATTGTTTGCTATGATCATTTGGAATGTTGTAGAAGAGCTAGGATGTGTGTCTTTTGGCTATGAGCTCCCTTTTTCAAACTTTTTCCTTCTTAGGACTTGAAAGTTTACTTGAGGACAAGTAAAGGACTAGTGTGGGGGAGTTGATATCTTGTGAATTTACATGTTTTTAACTTCTTATTCTTGCATGGTTTGGTCATTTAGAGTATCATTTAGGCACATTTAGGTGCATATCATTGCATTTGTACATATCAGGTGTTGGAGAGCACCATGGATGAGTTAGAAGACCATTGGAGGGATTTTGAGTCCAAAGAGTGAAAGATGAACACGGATGAAGGCCTTAAAGATCTCTTCTGAAGCTCAAAATTTGTGGAGACACTGGAAATTGAGTTAGCTTTACAATGGAGGTGGTTTCAAGTCGTTTGGAGCTGTATTGAGGGATTTATGATCAAAATACTACACACATATCAATATGACATTCCTAGCGGCCAGGCGTAGCGGCAAAAGATGGTCGCTACAGAAGATAGAGCTGAGGCGCCTAAGTACCGTAGCGGGAGTGTGTAGCGGGTTAGAGAGACCGCTATAGTTGAAGCGCTTTCTGTAGCGGTCTTCCGTAGCGGCATAATGAGGTCGTTATGAGTTCAAGAATGCGAAAAAATCGTCTAAGTGTCCTAGCGGCCACCCGTAGCGGGCATTTCAGGTCGCTACAGGCGTAGTGACCTCTTGTAGCGACCTTTTATGGTCACTACGGAGAAAAATATCTGTTTTTATGGGTCAACCCCAGCTCGAGTTTTAGTAATATATAACTACTTTTTAGACAATAATGGGGGATCTATCTACTTTTTTATGAAGAACACAAGAACTCTTGAGAGAGAAAGCTTGAATCTTTAGTTTCTTTTCTTCTTATTCTCTTGAATTTGCTTGTTTAATCCTTGTTTATCTTTATTCTCTGTTGTATCTACTTGAATATGCTTCAATCTATTATGAGATTAAGTGTTTTCATGGAGATTAGTGAGTAGTTTCCTTAAGAATTCATGGGTTAGGGAGATTAGAGTAACTTAGTGAAGATCTATGGTGTTATTGTATTAGATCCTTGTATGAACTTGCTTGTTGAGTATTTTTAATGCTTGTTTAGTCTTGATCACTCTAAACCTGATTTCTAAACACTTCTCATCAGACATGATTAGATGAAGTGTTTGAATCAACTCAACTAAGCTCTAGTGAGATTAGCCAAGGACACTTGATGTTAAAATTGCTAGATAGTTATTAAACTTGAACTTAAAGATTGCTTGATTGAATTAAGCCAAAGACATTTGATGTTTAATGATTTCTAAGCAAATGGACATTTACCTAGACATAGGACTTGTCTAAAATTGTGTTTAGACTTAAGAGATTACTTTGATTGAAAGCTTGTCACCTAGATTGGATCTTAGTTACTTGAAGTCAATTCCCAATACCCATGGATTCACTTGTTTAAATTGATTAAAACCTTGTTGTATTGCTCTGTTTGCTATTGTTAGTTGTCACACACTCACCACTATTGAATCTACTTAGCTTAAGAAATGACTTGTATTCTCACTGATTCACATCACTAGGACTGGTTCGACATTCACCCCACTATACTAAAACATTTGCAATAGGCAGAAAATCCTATTACCAAGTAACTGACCATGTAAACACATATATGTATATAGTGTATTTCCTTTCCCAATTAAATAATTTAGATCACAATAACAGTTTATAATGAGTTTATAAGCAATATAGTTATAAGACTTCTAGTTTTATTTTGTAATAATTTATGTTTTTTCTTTTTAAACTGAAAGCTTTTTAGTCAAAAAAATAACGGTTTATAAGCAATATAATTATATATGAAGAAGAACAAGTGATCATGTTATTAGATGAACTATATGTATGTATGTAACAGTAACGGCTTAAAGGGAGTGCGACATGTGCATTTGCACAAGATACATTTTTCTTCATCAAATTTATTTTCTTGATTAGGGCCCTAAAATTTTGAGAATGTGTAGACTAGATCATCAAATTTCTTAATATTACTCTCACAAGATCTTATATCATCCTTATTTGCATTCTTCTGTTTCAATATAGGCAGGGCCGGCTCACTTTGATAATGGGCCTTGAGCCGAAATATATATCTTGGGAGGGTTTATGTATAATATTTAAAATTTATGATTTTTTTTACAAGTTTTCAAAAATTTAGAGCCCTAACTATTAATGAAAATTTGATAAAAATAGAGTGGGCCTTGTGCAAATGCATTGTTGGCACTTCCTCTAAAGGCATCTCCATCCCAACTCCATTTTTTCCTCTAAAATAGAGTAAAAGTGGATATGGAGTAAGGAATGCTTCAATCCAACTCCATATCTCACTCCATAATGAAATTTACTCCATAAATGGAGTAGTTTATTTTTTGTTTGTTCATTACTTCATAATGGAATAGGAAATGGAGTAGGATTGGAGCAATTTTATTCCACTTTCACTTTTACTCCATTTTAAAAGAAAAAATGGTGTTTTACATTGGAGATGCTCTAAGTCGGCAATAAATACATGACAATTCACTACACAAGTATTTTGGAAAGGAGATTGAAAAAGCTAAGAAAAAGAATAGACCTCAAGTAAAAAGAAGTTGATTTCTTCAAGACTTGGAACATTTGGTACATATTTGCTGGAATCCAATTGAAAAGGTGTTATGCAAGTTGGTTAAAAACCTCTGCAGCCAGGAGCGGATCTACTTAGCCCAGGATGGGTGCAGCTGCTCCCACAAAAAAATACAACTAATATTTTTTTCACTAGAATAAACATGTATCTTGCAGCGTTGTCGGCTAAAGCCAACTCTTTGCCCTCGCATAAACCGGGGTTCACATCACCACGTACATTTTTTTACACTGTTTTTTATTTTTTTTTCCGTTTTTTTTTACTTTTCTGATTTAACTTTTTTCATGTGTTAAATTTCTTTTTTTTTACCTCATCATTCTCTTCCTTAGTTTCTTCCAATATTTTTCGGTCATTTGTTCTTGTTATTCAATTAAAGTTTGTTTTAACAGATATTTTCAGTTTGCTTTTGTTAGTGGTTCGTTATTTTTCTTCTTTCAGTTATATAAAAAGAGTTCTTTTAGCTGTATTATTTAGTTCCTTTTCTTCTAGATGTTAAAGATATAAAACTCATTAGTGTAAAATATCATATAGAAACTAACTAATAAATTTTTTTTTGTCTACACTTAAAATATTTTCTAGATATGCCACGTCTGCACCTTATATTCTCTCGCATTTGTTTCTTTTTTTGGTAGGAATATGAGAGAATGACTTCCAATTTATTTAAAAAAGAAATCCAAACTTCAGCTTACAAGACGAGTTTGTCGTGGCCGCAACGGTCCAGCAACATCCTTATGAACTAAAACAGCGACCTCAATCGGTGCCACAACAAAACAATGAAAACCAAACGGAAGAGAAAATGCAAGGTTAGCCAAACCATCAGCTAAGCGGTTTGCTTCCCTATACACATGAACGAATCGAACCAGCCAGTCCCTTGTCAAGAAGCCATGGCACAAGCGTACCAGGAAAGACAGCGGATGAGTATCCCCAATCCCTATCGTAAGAAACTCCATCACCATCATAGAATCGACCTCTACCTCCAGCCTTCTCACCCCTTTCTCCCAAGCAACCACTAAACCATAGTACACACCCCATAACTCCGCTAATGATGCCGTACAACTACTTATATTAATCGCAAAACCACCACACCACTCGCCTTCTCTGTTTCGCAGTGCTCCCCCTGCAGCCGCCGGCCCCGGGTTCCCATGTGATGTCCCATCCGTGTTCAGTTTCATCCATCCCACACAAGGTGGCTCGCATTTGTTTCTCAGCAACAAGACACTCTAGTGATGTCCACCACACCTTTTTTAATTAAAAAAAAAAAACCTTCTTGGTCATTTGATATAAATCCACCAGATATCTTGGTTGGATTTAGTTACACAATATTTTAAAAATATTTAATATAGCAAAAAAAAATCAACAACTAAATTTATATTATAATGATTGAGTTTTTGCTCTCTGTGTCCACCTCAACCTTTCATTTATTTTGGTGGGACTCATCTTTATGTTTTTGTTTTAATATATTATCTATTCGTAAAAACTTACAATAAATATCACTTAATGCAGCAGTTTACACATCTTTAAAAAGGCAAACAACCCGAGTTCGAATAGAAACTATGGGTGTTTTGCATGTTTTTATGATTAAGTTTAATTAAAGGCAATTTTGACTTTTACAAGTCGTCTTCCTCTTTAGACTTTTAGGTGTTCTGCAATATTGACTCCGACGGCTCATAATTTTTCTCGAGTTATACATCAATTTCTTCATTTTTTGTCATTTTCATGAAAACATCATGAATCTTTATATATACTACTCGATTATAGGATGAAACGAGAAAAAACTTATTTTTTTTTTAAATCCCGATTTTCGGACCGAATCAGTCTAAATCGTCACCTTTGGTGCCCGAGTTACGTTTTCTGGCGATTTAACGGTCCTCAGCGGTGAGTTTTCGAACAGGGCTGTGTAATGAATTAATGATTGTTGGGTCATTTTAATTAACTCGCAGCCTATCGCACCCAATTTCTACATAAGGCTTAAAAGGTAAGGCTGATGCGTCAGACAGACCCAAAAAAAGTCTCCTAACCTTCTAATCTTTTTCACCGTCTCTAAGCTAGGACCTAGGGTTCTCCCACTTCGTCGCTTAACTCTCACCTCTGAGGATAAACCATTACACTCTAAACCGCTCTATTTAGTGTCGCGTATCATTGAAACTCTTTAAATTGATAGAATTTCATAGTTCTACTGAAAACTTGATTAATATAACTTTTCTTTGTTGTTTGTTATACTTTCCGAAGTTGTCAACTAAGACATGTACGCCATGGAGGGATTCACTAATTTCCCAGACTTCAAATCCGAATTAGAACTCATTGGTAGTTTCAAAGAGGAGATGAACAAAATCGTTTACACAGCCGACAACTACAAGAACAACCAAAGAAAAAGAAACAAAACTTCTTGGACGGACTAAGAGAGTTCGCATAGACCTGAGAGGAGCTCATGGAGATTCATTTTTTATTTCTATTAAAAGATCTCGCCTTGACCATATTTATAGGGTTATGTATATTCTCTTGCTCTATGTCTAATAAAAGGTTTCACTATTGTTTGGGGTTTCTAAACAGTGGTAAATAATTATTTTCTTATACTTGTGCGGATTTACTGGATAGCCAATGAGAATGACAATTAGTCAGCGTATCAGATGTTGAATCTCAGACATGTGGGTCTCTGTTCGGCATATTCATGGAAAAAATGTTGCTAGATGTCAAATTCATGAAGATAAATCGGAAACTGTTTTAGACGTCCACACATAAGATATGAAATATCAACACATAAGAAATCACTTTTTATTCTCATATCAACCTAGTCAAACTATTATAATATATATTATATACAACACGGAAAAACAAAAGTTAAAAAAAACAAAATGCCATACATAAGACTACATAAAGCATCAATAACGTACCCGATCCCGTTCTTGCGCAGAGCTATGCCCCTAGTTTAACTAAAAGTTGAGTTTATCCGGTGAATAAAACTTATAATTTCACCTGATCCGAACCAAAAACTAAAATTCATTTCAATTCAAGTGCCTCTGAACGAAAGACATGGTTCATCATCGTCAATGATCACCTTCCCTTTAAAAGGCCCAAATAGATTTGATGATCGAAGAAAGAAACCACTTTTATCAGACTTTTCTTCTTCTGATCCAATCTCATCGTGGGAAGTGAGCTGTTACTCTTTCAATTTCAGACTTACCAGGCCAATTTTGATAAAGACGGAAAACCGGCCAGAAATTCCATGTCAATTTTAATTTTAAATGATTCTCCCTAATTTATTAGACCAGATATTGATGCAAGCGGGTTGCAGCCTACAATCTAAGACATCCGCAGTGGGATCTTTCCCACAACTTCTCATCGAATAAATTAAAAAAAAATAAGAAAATGATGAAAGAGAAGAAGAGAAGAGGGTAAAAGAAGAGAGATCTCCACTTGTCATCCAGTGAGTGATTAGAATTTTTTTATTTAAAATTTATCTATTTACTTAATTTATATTGTTATTAAATAATAAAAAATTATGGAAAGAGTCTTACCCATTGCTGATGCTCTAAAGTGCGGATGGTTTTCAGAGTTAGCAATAACATAATAATGAGATTAAAAAAATATAAATATTCTTTGAAATATCTTTTGTTGAAGTAGATTAACTTTTGGAAGTATGAAGCACATACTAAAATATTATATGCAGAATTAAAATATTATAAATACTAAAAGATAGAAAATTTTAATTATGAAAATATAAATTTAATAATGGATACTTTTTACAAGTTTACCATGTTTGGATAAATTATCATTATAAACATTGAAAATATATATAAATAGTAATAAAATAGTGAATATATTTACTTTCTTTTTAGTGAATTTTTCAAAGTATAAATTTATGATAAATTTCATTTAATAGTTACAGTATTTTGTGTATGCTTTTTAATTTTGATAATGACTATATAATTAATATCTTATTTTGAAATTTTAGAGTTGAACTTTTTGTCATAACTGTATAAGTCATATCATAATTTAGTATGATCCATATCATATTTTTGACTACATCATGTTATCATTTAAAAAAAAAAAAAATTTACGGTGAATACATTTAAATCGATCACTTGGTAAATAAAGTTTATGATAACTCCGAGTAATCAATCATTAGGATAACTTTGCACTAATTTATGCTAGAGGTCTACTCGTAATAATTAAAGGCTTGGAACGATGTCGTTTATGTACTAGTAAGATTTAATTTAACCGAACCATATCAAAACCTACGACTCTCTCTCTCTCTTTCTCACTCAACCGGCGCCGGAGATATTTCCCGATTACACTAATCGAGTCAAGCAGAGGTGTTTTTGGATGGAAAGACGCGTCGCAAACGCCTTCCCTGGACCTGGTCCTCCACCAACACAAGTTCCCTATTATCATAACAACAACAACAACTACAACCCTCATCAGATTCATCCGTCGCACCACCATGTCTCCGCCGTTGGATTCCACCAATACCCACAAAACGACAATAGAGATCAGCGTTTCAATCAGCCGCATTTTGATAATCAACAGCAACCCAATATGATCGTTGACGCTCCGCCGCTTCCACCGAGTGGTGAGTTTAGTCCTTGCGGCGGCGGAAGCAGCTTGAGGAAGAGACGCTCTCTATCCTCCTCCACCACCCCAGGTAACATCTCCAAGTTTCATTCTTTCCAAAAGGTGCAAACTTTTGTGATTATAATACTCTTTTTTCTTTTTCATGAAGATCCTAGTGCTGCTGCTGCTGATGGTTGTATTGCCAAGTTATATGTTGCGCCTCTTCCAAAGACAGCTAAGGAAGACGATGTGAGTTCCTTGCCTTACTTGTTTTCCTTTGAGATTCTGTTTCACAGTCTGTGTTTTATCTTTATGTCAGGTCCGTCAGGTGTTTGAAAAGTATGGTAATGTCACTGAGATCATCCTACCCAGAGATAAGATGAGCGGTGAACGAGCAGGTGACTTGTTGAGGATGTTCTTTGTTTTACTGATCATCCTTGCTTCTTGAGATTAGCAGTTTTTGGTTATAACAATGCTCTTTTGCAGCTTACTGTTTTGTCAAGTACAGAAAGCTAGAAGAGGGTAATGCCGCTATTGCAGCTTTAACAGATCAGTATACCTTTCCTGGGGTGGGTCTTCGCTTCTAAACGTTTCTCCACTCTTGTATGTATGATTCTTTTCAAAAGGTTTTTATATATTATTTCATTACTTCAGGAAATGTCTCCAGTTCAGGTTAGGTATGCCGGCGCTGAACGTGAACGGATTGGTAAAGATTGCTCTTTCATGCTCTTAAGAAAACCGAAAGTAACTATACTAAGACAAAATGATTGGCCGACCATAATGGGAACTTTTCAAAAACAAAAACAAAAAAAATCATGTTTTAGTATTTTGATTTCTCATGCCTTCAACTGTCCTCTTCTTTTTTTCTCATTTGTGTATTCTCTTTCCATCGTGAGTTCAGGTGTTTCAACAGTGCAAATTCCTGATAAATTATATGTTAGATGCCTTAACAAACAAACAACAAAAACGGACGTCCATGAGGTATGGTTGGAGTGTCCTTTTACGTCTTTTGATTTTTGTACTTTGATATGTTCTGCCTGGCTTCATTTGATGTGAACAAAGTGTCCTCTTTTCAGGTATTTTGTAGGTTCGGAGTCATTGAAGATATTTATATGGCAGTCGACGACATGAAGGTTAGCCGTGGTATGTCCATTGCCCTTCACACATCCTACATTGTATTGTAAAGCTTCCTGTATAGCCCTTACTAGTAACCGGAGCTAATTGCACTTAGTAAACTGTTATGTCTGTTCGTCTTTGGACAAAACACTTAGGAAACATCATTTATATAAACTAGAGAACTATATGCAACTAGCTTTAAGATCTTGTTAGTTTTGTTCTTTCTTCACGCATCTGTTTTAATGTGATATTTTGGATTTGCATGGAACCTTGCTTTTTAACTAATTTTATTTTCTCTCTGCAGGGTTTGCATTTGTTCAGTTTTCTCGTAAGGAGATGGCACTAGCAGCAATCAAAGGGTTAAATGGAGTATTTACCATGCGGGTAGGGTAGTTCACAGACTTCTTCTTTGTTGTATCTCAGTGCCTCAGTCTTTATTTGATCACTTCCTTTGTCTTTCCTTTTAGGGTTCTGATCAGCCTCTGATTGTTAGATTTGCAGACCCTAAAAGACCTCGTCTAGGGGAACCAAGGTTCTACTGTTCCCTATTTTCTTTTCTACGTTATTTATTTGAGGATTTACCTAATTTTATATTGAATTGTAAACTCATCTTCTTGGTATTTACACTTTACATATGGTTTTGTCACTTAGTTATGGTTCTTGAAGGATTTGCTTTCAAAACTTTTGCAGCAGCAATAATACAATCCTGATACCTGATATATTACTCCATCATCTCAACATTATTTCAATTGTTCTGTGTCGTCAGGTCTAACTTTAATGCTTCGCCTGCAATGCAACAATTCGATCCAAATTGGCACCCACAACCATATCCCCAGTGGGGAAACAAAGAACCTGCAGCCCCAAGAGTTGTTGATTTCGCTTCACAGCCTAATCACTTCCCGCAGCAAAATGCTCAAGCAGTATCCGCGTTTCAAACACCGATGCATCAAGATTTTGAGAAGCATCAGACTGCCAGCGTGGAGGTACGTACTCCTTTTGTACTATGATCTGTTAATGGTAGACGGATATTGAACTCTGGACC
Source organism: Brassica napus (assembly GCF_020379485.1). NCBI lineage: Eukaryota > Viridiplantae > Streptophyta > Magnoliopsida > Brassicales > Brassicaceae > Brassica > Brassica napus. Next base: position 16,247,555 of record NC_063446.1, read on the forward strand.
ATGAGCTTATATAGAGGGTTTTGGTTTTCATAAATCTCTTATACACACATCTGCTTGGTCTTCATATCTGTTACTATTTTTTGTGTAGACTAGAAGCGATGGTCAGAAGATTTCTAGTCGTTCAAATGCCATTCATGAAGATCAAAATACAGAAGAATGTGACTGGAGTGAACACACTTGTCCTGATGGGAACAAGTATTATTTCCATTGTGTCACTTTTGAAAGCACGGTAATACTTTTTCTCCCCCTCTCTCATTGTGCACTCCACTGAAGCAACGTCTGATTGTATGAATGAACACACAGTGGGAGAAACCAGAGGAGTACTCCATGTTTGAGAGATGGTTCGACGAGCAAATAAGGCTACAAGATCAAAATATTGCCAAGAGCCAAGATGCAATCAAAAACACCCAGCAAGATGGGTCTACTCTACTCCAACAACAATCCTTATCCACAGCGGTTAGATATATCATTTCTTGACACACTTGGACTTCCATAAAAAAATTTTAAAAAAAGTTAGTATCTTCTTACAAGAAGAGTAGACTCCAATCTTGCAATGTGATGTGTTTGTTTCAGGATGAGGAGAACATTTCCGTATATCCGGTAACAAGAGTGGCTGCTGAATCAACCTGTTCATAACAGTTGAGTCTCTTTACTAAAAGGAAGCTAATATTACACATCTCACAAGATCTTCTTATATCATCCTGCTATTTCAATACACGACAAGTCACCGGACAAGTGTTTTGGAAAGGAGAATGAAAAAAGAGTAGTCCTGAGGTAAAAAGAAGTTGATTTCTTCAAGACTCTGAACATTTGGTACATATTTGCTGGAATCCAATTGAAAAGGTGTTATGAAAGTTGGTTAGAAACCTCTGCAGCTTATAGTCTCTCGCATTTGTTTCTGAGCAACAAGACACTCCGCCACACCTTTTTAATAAAAGAAAAACGCTTTCTTGGTCATTTGTTATAAACCCACCACATATCTTGGTTGGTTTTAATTACACAATATTTAAAAAAAAAAATATTCACGATAGCAAGAAAAAGTCGACAACTGAAAGCGAACTAAAAGTTGGAGTTTATTTGGTAAATAAAACCTATAATTTCACCTGATCCGAACCAAAAACTAAAAATCCATTTTTCAATTCAGAGTGCCTCTGGGCGAAAGAGAGGGTTCATCATCGTCAATAATCACGTTCCCTTTAATAGGCCCAAATAGATTTGCAGACCAAAGAAAGAAGAAGAAGCCACTCTCTCTTTGCAGAAACAAACATCAACTTTACTCCTGAATTCTCCAGAAGAAGAAGAGAAGGTGGTAAGTGTTTAGTCGAGTTAAGTTTCTCTCGGTCCTGTCTAGATCGGAGATTTATGGATCTCATAGAGATTATTATATTATTCCCTGCAGAAGCTAACCGATTTTCGAATCTGATACTTCCTATTTGATTGATCTCATGATTTGTCTTCTCCAAGGTGGTTAGGATCTAAAAGCTAATGGCGAAGATCAAGCCTCAAGCTCTATTGCAGCAAAGCAAGAAGAAGAAAGGACCTGCTCCTATTAGCATAACCAGCATCGTGATTTACACCTTGGCCGTGCTTTTGGTCGTCTTCGTCCTCTTCTCCGCCTACAAACGTTGGACCCTCAGGTTCCTATCAAAATTCAGATTTGATTCTATCATTGTATTAGTTTAGAGAAATTATTCTAAGATGACTTCTTGTGGGCTTACAGATCTGAGATCCCAACGCACAATGGTAGATCACTTCTTCAGGTACTATTATTCTCTCTGTCTATAGTTATACATACCCCTTTGTCAAATGATTGTCTTGTTCTTGTGTAGGATCCAGCCTTCCCTGGAGTGAAGAAGAATACTAATCTCCCATGGTTTGCTGTGAGTTTTCATTATCATCCCCCCCCTCCCCATTTCTTCTCTTTGTTTTTAATCTATCTTTTCCTCTGTTGGACTCTAGACCTTGGATACTGGCAAAGGTTCAGTGAGCATTGAACTGTTCAAGGATGCTGCTCCCAACGTTGTTGACGAATTCATCAACTTATCGTAAGCAATAACTTCATACTGTATTTTCTTCCATTTTTTTCTTAACACAACTTCTTATATAGTATGTGTTGTGTTTTGTCAGTCAAGATGGGTATTTCAAAGGTTTCTTATTCAGTAGAGTTGTAAAGCATTCTGTCATTCAAGCTGGCCACTCTGCTCAGTTCGATGCTGTCAAAGATTGGGTTCTCCAAAAGAATAGTCTTCATACCAGGTTACATTGTTAGCAAATAAAAATATGGAGGCTTTTTGGTTTTTGGCTGATTATGGAAACTCTTTCTATCTCTGTCTTGATGCTGCAGTTTAAAACACGAAGAATACATGGTGGGGACCCCTAAAGCTAAAAACGAGCAAGGAGGATTTGAGTTTTTCATTGTATCTTCTCAGATCACAGACCTCAATGAGAAATTGACAGTCTTTGGTCGAGTTGTGAAGGGACAAGACGTTGTTAAGGAGATCGAGGAGGTTGAGATAGATGAGCATTATCAACCAAAAGCACCAATCGAGATCATGTCCGTCACTTTGCTTCAAGACATGTGAAACCTGCTTTATTACTTCTTTGTATTAGAAAAAACTCCAAAGTGAATCTTGATGTATTAATGCTTTTGTAATTTGAATACTTTTCATCACCTCATTTGCAACACAAAGTTTTTAAGTTTCTATCTTCTGTATAATTCTCTCGTAGCTACTAAACAATACATGTGTGACCTTTACAAGATATTCGAGAGCTGAAACAAGAAGGGATATAGCTAATCAATTATCCCATCCGGATTTCCTTTTCCTCTCTCTTGACCGATCTTCAGAACTGCAACAGTAGGAATCAAATAATGTCAGCCTAACACTAAAGATAATAAATCAAACCTTACAAGAAAACAGTGCAACCAAAAAAGAAACAAACCTCTGTGGATTCTTTTGACTGGAGTTATGACTAGTTGCTACTGGGGGAGTTTGAGTTTGAGTTTGAGTTTGAGCCCTACCCATGTTCCCACCAATGGTCCCACCTGAGACAAATCCCGTAAGGGCTAGTCTCTTGTTTGGATAAGCTTGGCTTTGTTGGCTTGATGGCGTAGCAGCTACAAAGCTATTCTTGAATTGGGCCATTACTCCGGTTCTCACAGAACTGATCACCCCCTTTCTACTTGGTGCAGCTTGAGACGATGTCCCACTTGATTCTGAGTTAAATCCAATACCAAGACCGAAATCAACTCCTCGTACTCCTCTATTTCCACCACCTCGTCCTCCACCTTTCTTCCCACCTATGTAACAAGAGTTTTAGAGTTCATGCGCATGTTTTTGGATGGATTGGCTAAATTCACTTGACAAAACGCATGCACAAAGTAAAACATTGATCACAGTCTTTTCCCTTTTGGATCCAAATCTAATCAAAGGTTTCCGTCCGCAGAATGCATAAGAATGAATATAGCTAAAGTATGCTTACCTCCTTTTCTTCCGTCACGCTTGGACTTGAATCGTCCATCCTATTGATTTGCAAAGGTAAATTTCACTCAACAATCATGTTTTCGTTTTATACAAAATAACAATCATATTGGAGCTAGTAAGATGAGCGATAATAGCATGCTGAAAGATAGAAGCAATGATATTTATTGCATATATCAATAGAATGATGTCAATGAAAAGGAGCTGTTAATATTACCTTCATGGCGAGATCCATGAGTTCTGGAGGCACATTCTGACCAGCAGCAACCAGAATGTTAATCAATTCACCAGCAAATCTAGCCTCTCTCTGCGTAACAAGTGTGTAGGCAACCCCATCTTTGTCACCAGCACGACCTGTTCTACCAATACGATGTACATGCATGTCCATGTCTTTAGCAGTGTCGTAGTTAACCACTATCTTGAGCGATTTGATGTCGAGCCCTCGGGCAGCAACATCGGTGGCAACTAGGACATGGTAGATTCCAGATTTGAACTTCTGCAACGTTTCCATTCGTGATGCTTGGTCTTTATCACCGTGAAGGGCAGCAACTTTAAAACCGTTCAGAGTCAGCTGCGCTTCGATCTCATCAACCGTGGCTTTTTTAGACGCGAAAACCAATACATCACCTTCATCAATCATTCCAGGTAGCTTCTCAAGTAGCCAAGGGAGTTTGTCAGCATCTGATGGTATCACATTGACAACCTGTGTAATATCCTCATTGGCCATCCCAGCTTCACCAACAGTGACTCTAATAGGATCCGAAAGGATCTCCCTAGCTAACTTTTCAACTTTCCAAGGCATAGTGGCTGAAAAGAGTAAAGTCTGGCGATCTGGACGAATCTGGCCAACGATAGACCTCACTTGCGGCTCAAAACCGAGGTCAAACATACGATCAGCCTCGTCAAGAACCAAATACGAGGCTCTCATCATTGTCAAAGCCTTCATCTTAAGCATATCTATTAACCTTCCAGGAGTAGCAACAACTATCTCGCATCCCGCCTTGAGTTCTTTCAACTGTTCGTGTTTCCCCATTCCACCATACACAGCTGAGACTCGTAGGCCATACGCTTTCGAGAATTTCTTAGCTTCCAAGAATATCTGATGCGCCAGCTCTCTGGTTGGGGCACATATGACACCAATAGGACCTTCTTCTCTCTGAAGCTCCGGCTGGTCCATGATATGAACAATCATGGGAAGAACAAAAGCTGCGGTCTTCCCTGAACCAGTTTTGGCTATGCCAATAACATCTCGACCAGAGAGCACAATCGGTAAGGCTTGACACTGGATGGTAGTGGGTTTTTCATAAGCTTGTTTCTTGATAGCACTCATGATCTGTGAGGAAAACCCACAATCCTCAAAGGTCTTTACTGCCCTAGGAACATCAAATCCGGACACACGAATCCCCAAACTCTTACGATAATCCAAAGCTTCTTGTTCACTCATACCTGGACAAAGACGAGTCAATCTAACACACAAAGAAACTCAATTTGGAATTGGATAATAGTAAAGCAAGTAAGACTTACTGGCTATTGATTCAACCTCCTCGTAGAAGTCCTTATTGATCGGTTCGTAATCAATTGAACTATGATCAAGCGCTTGAATCGGTTCGATCTTCCTTTTATCCACAACAATCGGATTATCATCGGAATCGTACTCCAGCATCCCAGCATCTACTGCCTTAGCTGCAGCATACACCTCCTCGTCGGAGTTGTAACCTGCGTTAAGCGCGTCCGCAGCTAGCGTGAGCCCCAAATCCTTCTTCGCCTTGAGGAAACTCACGACATGATCGTCGTCTTCGTCGTCCTTGTACCTCTCCACTTTCTCCTTTGGCTTAGGAGGTGGAGCAGCCTTCACCTCCTCGTGGATTCCCTCCATGAATGCGTCTAGTGGATCGATCTCGTCGTCCTCCTCACCACCGTTGTCAACGTCTTCTTCATCCTCTTCGTTTTCTATAAAATCAATGTTATCTACATCGGCATCTTCTGAGTTGTCTCCGCCGCGAAACCTCGTAGAGTGCCGAATAGACATGACTTTGATTTTTCACTCTTAAGCGATTTTAGGGCTTCGTGTTTGTTTCCCGGCGATAAATATGATTTCCCCGGAGGAGTTTCGCCGACTTGTCGAAGTTTATATATGATTGATCAAATAATGGGTCATGGAAAGCCCATATATGTGTTTGATTACTGAGATGGCTTTACTACTTATATCACTAGGCTTTGCTTAATAATCCTAACGCTATTAGATAAGAAAATATTCCAAAAAAAAAAAATAAGAACACTTTTTAAATTTGTAAGCAGCATATTCGGCCTAGACACCATTTCAGAAATCCAAGATGGTGTTGTAGAACCCCCCATAGTACATATCATAGCAGATGAAAGCAATATGCTGCAGATTTTATCTTTGTTAATCATCATGCAATCGATAGCCTAAATCAAAGTTCCACATATAAAGACGAGCTTCGTCGTATATTCATCAACCCCCATGATTTTGACAGTTGAATTCCTTATGAATGAAAACATCCTTGTCCAGAAAATTTTATCTTTTTCCTTCCATGAATCATCTACATAACACCATTGCATATCTTTCATTGTTGTCCCGGTGGCACCACATAAAATTTGTTGTAATTTTCAACTCTATAAGTTGTGCTTCTTGTTTCAAAAAAAAATGTAAGTTGTGCCTCAGCCTACTCAAACTATGCGACACTTAAAAAGTTATGCATGAGCAAAACATATCTATTTATCTATACAATAATTTGCGAAGTAATTTTTTTCATTCGAACTCTCACGTTAAAATTTAAACTGGTTAATATTATTTATACCCTTAATGAATAATTAATTATATTTATTATCAATTATTTATCTTTATTTATTTTTATTAATTTTGGATAATAACATAATAAATTATTTCTAGATAATGATAATATATAATTGAATTTCTTTTTCATTCAATTAATATTTATACAACCTATCTTTTTATCTTTTTGGTTTATTATTATTATATAAAACGAGAAATATATTCTTCTATAAATATTTTTTTTATGATGACGAATTATTTACAATTTCGATCAGGTTAAATTGCAAAATTTATATTTTGTATTTGTGTCCACATAATATTAAAATTAACACCACAGTTGTTTAATGTTCTACTGTCCAAAATAATAAAATAACATGTCCGCATAATCACTTTTGAAATTTTCAAACTCAAACAAACCCCATAATGTTTCTTTTCAACGTGTTCATAAGTGTTGGTTCACTTCAAGAATATTTGCTTTGTTAAAAAATCTCGACTTATTTTACGGATAAAACTCAAACAATGTGTAAATAATGTCTAGAAACATTAACTATAGCTATGAGAGATATATTCATTTGTGATAATATATGTAATAATAAATATTTATAAAATGATTATGTCCATTGATAAAAAAAATGATTATTTCCGCATATGTGGGCAAAACACCTAGTCATCAAGTAATCTTAAAAAATATGCATGAAATATATATATATATATCATCAATCTTGTTTTGTAATTGTTTTTCACTCCTACAATGTCTTTACTAACAAAACTTTTGAAAAAAATTCCCTGGATATGTCATCAAGTAGTCTAAAAATATTATGCACAAGCAAAACATATCATCAAGTAATCTAAAAAACAATATGCATGAAAATATATATATATCACCAAGTGTTAACTTCTAATACTGTCTTAATAAAAATTTGTTAAAATTTGCCCATATATATCCAATTGTTTTTTATCGAGTACTTATTTTATTAAATTAAGTTTTGATATATAATAAATATGTACTAAAAAAGAAATTGTATCCCATCATTTATAATTTACATGGAAAAATCAATATACTTTGTGGTTTAGCCTTTTTAGTTAAAGAGTTGATGAATTTAAGAATATGAGTTATGCTAAACGTTTTAAAATAGTCATAAAAGCGAAAAAAACTTGTTATGAAAAGAGCACCAGATAATCTATAGGTTTTCAATCTAAACAGTATATTTCAAGTTAGACTCTTACTATTCAGGATATTACCCAAAAGAATATAACTATTTCTATATATAAAGCGGAATTTTTTTTGCACTATTCTTAAAATCCAAACGATTCAACTCTAATTTGAGTCTTATGACTTCACCCTAAACCACTATGCACTAATAGTGTTGGATTCGAGTCGTGCACTTGGTATTTTAGATATATTTGATACTTAATTAGCCTTGTACTAGAAATAAAAATTTGGGCTTGGTACTTGACTTGTTGAAAACAAGTACTTTCTATTTTGAGTACTTGCTAAAATTGAGTTATTTGTTCTGATTTATTATTTGCTACTTACAAATATACTTACGAGTTACTTGCAATATTTCTGAGTATCTAAAATTATTTGCTTAATGATACTGTACTAGTATAAATGGATACATGAGTATTTTATTTACTTACTAAGAAAGAATACGAGAGTTACTATAAACTTGCATTCTATTTTTTTTATATATACTACATAATTTTGATCAAGATTTTAGTTTAAACAAATAACTTAAGGAACTAAAATGAAAAAAAATATACACACGAGGGAAATTAAAAACCGCGTGGGGGGAAATTTTGAAATCTTAATGGGCGCATTATATATAAAATTAAGTAATTATAGAATAATTTATTAATTTGACTGGGGGCAGTTGCCCCTCCTTCATACATGTAATACCGCCCCTGCTTATACGTATAAATATTTTCGAAAACCGTAGCTTTTAATATTTAATTTTTTTTAAACAATATTATTTTAATAGATTAGATGTAATAGACAGATAGGCATTAGTCATTTAAATATTTATATTCTGCTAAAAATATTTAGTATTCAAAAAAAAGAAATTGTTAAAAACTTAACACCAAAAATCTAAACATCTATTTCAATAATACAACTGAGAAATGACACTTGGAATCAATTATATTTCTCAGTTATTTTTAAATATTTGAGTTATAAAATTCGCATGGTAACAAGTAACTTTACGTCTCATTTATATCTTTAGTGTCTGAAGATTTGATACTCCTTGATCAGTATAAATGATCATTAGCTTTGACATGTCAAAAATACAAACAGAGTAGAAGCATGAAACACAGTTTAAATGATTTTAAATCATTGGTAAATCAAAACCTTATTTGTTGTGTCAGATCAACAAATAAACTAGAAACTCAAAAGGAAACGTAGCTGCAATCCAAATGTAAATCTATATGTAACCCATCATTAACAATACTAAATTAATAACCTTTATACTAAGCCTATTAATTGTCATAAATTTATTAACCATATCTTATATATATAATGTTGTAAATATAAATAAAATTAATAAAAATCCAAAATTTTCATATATATAAAATTATTATGTTTTAATAAAAAATTATCTTAGAATTACATATAAAACCCCATAATGATGATAAAAATGAATTGTATAACTGTATTATTTTTTAGACTATGATATAAATGTAGGTCCGGATAAATTAAATTTAATATTCAATTTAATTTTGAAATCGCCAATCCATAACATTGTTACATTGCAATAATGAAAAAGTGAGTCCTCTTCTTTAAAATATCAATACTAATTAAATATGCATATCATCTTCAATCTCTTTTGTATTATATTATACTGAAAGAAAAAAAAATTACCGAAAAGATATATACAAAAAGATGACAAAAAAATATATACAAACACATAATTTATAGGCAAATAAATGTAAATTTTAAAATTTGAACCAAAACTTTTATGTTGCTTTTAAACAGAAAAAACTGAACCAAAAATCATCCTGCAATTTAAAACCATGGATAAAAATCTATTATCTTAAAATAGCAATTATATTGAAAACTAATATATGACCACCAAGGCACCAACTATGCAGTTACATGATTACCAAAAAACAACATTAACTAGCTTAGGTTAGGAGAACAATAGCATTGACTTGCTTATGCAGTTAGATGATACTAAATATTGACCAATAAAACTGAAAACTATACGATTAAACCCAATACTACAATGCATATGAACAAGTGCCAAGGAGTTTGGAAGAAATCATAAAATCCTAAATTAAACTATATTTAGCATATTATATTCAGATGCTCAAATTACCTCATATATAAACTATAAACGTCTAAAAAATTAAATTTGTATAAATAAGGTATATCTCTAATCTTTATTTAAATTAGTAATTTCCTTAGCCATTAAAAAAACAAATGTAAAGAATCGATATTTGGAAACAACATTAAAATAATTTCTGATTAATTTGCTAGATAAGCGCAATTATGTAAACTATTTAAGTTTTCAACTAGGTTGACCCTTTTTACCTAATTATAATAATTTAACTGTTTCAAAATTTTCTAAGAATATACATATTGAAGTAAATAAATTTACATCAATTATCCTTATTTCTACGTCAATTATAATTTATCAAATTATAAATAATACTAACACGTTAACTAGGGTTTGACATAGACTAATAGATATATAAATTTAAAATAGAATATAAGACGTTAAAGAGAGAGAAACCTTAAAACTGATGGCTAACAAATAAAAAATAAAAATATTTTTTTGACTTTCTACCAATATTTATGAAACTATTTTCATCAATATAATTTTGAAAAATATTTATACATTCTATAAACTCTATAAAAATCTTCACTGCTTATTATTACTATTTCTACATAAAAAGCCGAAAAGCTTTTGAAGTAGTCTTAAAATTCTGAAGATCCAACTCTAATTTGAGTCTTATGGCTTCACCCTAAGTCAAGCATATTTCTGATATATTTGATACTTAATTTGCCTTATATGAGTAAGGAAAATTTGGATTTGGTACTTCACTTGTTGAAAATGAGTATTTACTATTTCGAATACTTGCTCAAAATTAAGTTGTTTCTTCCAATCCGTTAAATGCTACTTGCAAGTACTTCCGAATATTTAAAAGTATTTGATAAATAATATTCTACTAGAAATGGATATGAAAATTTATTTTATTAACTTACTAAGAAAGAACATGACATTTATTATAAACGAAGTATTTATGTATATTATAAAGAAGAAGAATGAACAAAAACATGAATCTCTCGATGTACCAACATAATTTACTTCTTGCAACAACAAAAATATTTTCTTTTGACAATTAACATGTAATATTAAGCGGAGTAACTATTTTCATATTTGTTACTACATTGTATTACACGTACAAATATCTAAATTATGTAATTTGATACTCGGCTTAACAACAACGAGTAACTAAAATATCGAGATTGGTACAAAAACATGATATATGCAGCATTATTTTTTTTCTTTTTTTAACGTCTGAATTGATTCAAATAAAAGGGACGTATGAACTTCAGATAAGATTAGTAAAAATAAAATAAAAAAAGAACCTCATATAAGTAACAAAAGCCTTAGATAACCAAGGATACGAAACAAATAACGAGTATAAGATGATGGATAACCAGTAATTGTATCCAGTTCCAGATTAACAAACCAATGTGATGAATAACTAGTAATTGTATCCAGTCCTAGATTACCAAACCATGATGCATAAGACATCATCTTATTTTGTAATTGTTTTTTTTTCGTTATTCTTTTGTAATGCACCACGTGACCGTGAGGGACATGACAGGAAGGCAGGATGGGCTAACATGCACACCGGGAATGATCTTCTTAACATGCGCACCAAGAGGTCTAAAAACCCCAAAATAAACGCAGCAGAGGAGAGAAAGAAGGAAACAACAAACGAGAAAGAAAGAGATATGAGAGAGTCGAGTCAAGTCGAGTTACGGTATGAGTCGGCTCACCGAGTCAACATCTATCGAAAGAGGGGGGAGGGAAAGGCAAAAAACAAACCCTTATGTAACCGATAGAAAAGGGATCTTTAGATTTTATTTTTCCATTTTATCCCTTTTTTGGATGGGTGTTGAAATAGCACAACAAATGGTGGTGAAGGATGAGGAGATTATTACTCTCTCCCCTCTTTACTTCTCCTTCTCCTATTCCTCTCCCGTCTCTTGCCCTAACCCTAATTCTCCCTCGATTGAATCCTCCTTCTTTTCCCCAAATCCCATCTTTGGGGTTTCCTTTCATCTTCTCTATCCTCCTGATTCGGCGATCTAGGTATTCTCTGCGGTTGATTGTTTCCTGAGATGAATCGTATCTGTTTATCGTCAAGTTTGTTTATTTCTGTGTTCATACCTTTCACGGGATCGACTTTCGTTTGATTTTGATTCGATCATTTGATATTGGGTTCAATCCATCGAATATTGTGTTGATCTTCTAGAGATCGCGTTTAGGAATGTTTAGCTCTCGTCTTGTGTTTATCAGTTTGATCTGGTGTTACACTCGTTGGATTTCAATTCTCGTAACCAAAGCTTCTCTCTTTGTGATGTCATTGCATGTCATGCTTCTCAGTACGCGGTCATTTGTGTATTGGGTTCATTTCATCTAATATTGTGTTGATTCGCCTTTAGGAGTGTTTACTTCTCGTCTCTGTGTGTGTTTTCAGTTGAGATCACTCCGTTTGTTTGATTTGGGCTTCTGATCATTTGAAAGCTTCTCTCTTTGTGATCCCTCTATTTACTTGATTTGTCTCATGTTTGGCTTCTCAGTATTCCCACCTTGGAGTGAGAGTGTATTGGCCTCTCTGTATACTCTACAATGGGCGATAATGGTGGTGGTTCTTATTTTGATGCTTTGAAGAATACCGTGAGGAAGAAACGCAGCCTCATTCCTCGTCGTCCTCGCACTGAAGGATTCAATCTTTTCACACCAAGTGATGATATACCCGCATTTGATACTAACCCTAGAAGGAAAGAGTTTAGTCTTAGCCACTGTATATCCAGGCCTGATTCCCAAACAGGAAACAATGATTCTCTGCAGAGAGAGGCAACTGATTTGGGTGAAAGGAAGAGAATGAAGCTTAAGATTGGTGGTGTGAGTCGTCTGGCTCATGCTAATGGTTCACCTCGAAAGTCTTCCAAACCGGTGAATGCTACTACTAACAACCATTTGGAGGTAATATTATCCTACTTTGACAAACCTCAAGTTGTTTGAATTGTCTTGCATTCATTGAGTTTTATCATCATCCTTTTGCATTGAGTATCTTTTGCGGTAAATGCCATGCTCTTTTCTGTCAATTCTACTCTTTTTTTGGGGGGGCCTTACGGCCCATAATCTTTCGGGTTTGGGGGACTAGACTAGGTTTAGTAAGCTTAAACTAGTGTGATTTGCTGTTTTGGGATTAGAATAATGTTTAGTATTTTGCATTTTAACTTTATTATTCCGGAAAGGATTAGATTGTGTCTTAATATCTTTGCTACACTTTTTGACAGATTAGATACCACAAACTCATTATCTTTTGACATTTAATGGCAGGAAAGTTCAGCAGATTGTAACTCCCCTCTAGATAAGAAGGCTGATCTTGAGAAAGACGAATCCATGACAGGGAGGAGAAAACAAGGGGAACCAGGTGGCTCGGTTCGCAAGAGCAAACGAGCCCTTAAGAAGCAGGTTTCTGATAGCGATGAGGACATTGATAATGAGATCCGATTTTTGGAAACGCTCAAGGTTAAGCCATCTGGGGTTACAATTGGGGGAAGTTCTGCATCTGAAAAGGCTTCTGATGACATGGATGCGGAGGAACTTGATCCAGTGCCTGATGGAATAGAGATTGGCAACGAGATTAAGAGGGAATCGACTATGACTAGTCGCCAGCGAGCCCTTGCTTCTGCATCTGGCAAATCAACCGCAGTTGAATTTCCAGATGGATTACCTCCTACATCGAGAAGTATGCTTCTTTTTTCTTTGGCTTTTAGATTCACGAGTATGCATCTTTTTTTGCAATAAAGGTTGGTAATGTATTGTGATGAAAATTTCTGTTGAAAAATAGGGAAAAGAGAGAATCTTTCAGAGATGGAGCAGCAAGTGAAGAAGGCTGAAGCTGCTCAAAGGCGAAAAGTGCAGGTTGAGAAGGCTGCAAGGGAGTCTGAGGTTGGTGTTTTACTCTCGCGCTCTCTCTATCGTTATATACAGATTTAAAATGTATTGCGAAATCCATGTGAGGGATGGTGGTCTTGATTTGGTGTCTACAGGCTGAGGCCATTAGAAAAATTCTAGGCCAAGATTCGAGCAGGAAGAAGCGTGAAGACAAGATTAAAAAGCGACTTGATGAAATTGCGCAGGTATTGGGAAATGCACCACTATGCTGTTGATGCGTTATATATCTGAGTAAAACTGAGATGCTGAATGTTTGGTTGTCATATATGCTATGAATTGATGATAACAGGAGAAAGCTGCGCATGAGGAAAGGGTCTCTACAAGCTACATCAGAACAATAATGGGTCCTAATGGAACCACTGTTTCATTTCCCATTGACAAAGTGCCTAGCCTGTTCGATCCAAAACCATCCGGGTATGGTGTTTCCTCTGTTTTTTTCTCACAAACTCAAATCAGACTAGTTCATGAGTCAATGTCCCTAATTTCATAACTGATTTGATCTGATCAATGTGAACACCTATACATGATTCGAATGTTTTTTTGGTATGGAGGAAGGCTCTAGAGTTCGGCTTCTTTTGTTCTTTGGATTCTGTTTTGTAATCTAACGTTTCATAAAAACATAACGAGTAGTTCAAACCTTTGTGATAACAATGTAAAGCATTTTGTGTATCTGCAGTTATCCTCCACCGCGAGAAAACTGCGCGGGTCCATCGTGCACCAATCCGTACAGGTATCGTGATTCAAAGACTAAGGTTCCTCTGTGCAGCCTCCAATGCTACAAGGCGGTTCAGGAGCAGCAGCAGCAGCAGCAGCAGACCTCTGAACCAGCAACCGACCCCACCCCACCACCGGAGCAGACCTCTGAACCAGCAACCGACCCCACCCCACCACCGGTTTAGATAGTGATTGTTTTTTTTTCTGGATATAAAAGGACAAGAACTTAGAGCGTTATCATTGTTGCAGTGAGGAGGTTCTTAGCTTCCTCATTTTATTACATGCAGACAGACATGGTTTAGTATATTTTACTTTACTTCAGACTTATCTGATCGGAGAGTTCAGTTTTCTTTTGTGGCCGTCCATTTACCTTTTACCAAACCATTGCCGCTCATATAATTATATTCTCCAACGGCGATCTCAGTTCTTTAATAATAAAATACATGATACAATGTGCTCTCTATTATTAGAAGCAATCTTCATGGTCATGTAGTTGCAGTGCATCGTGATTCTTAGCTGTGTTTACGTCTCTAATGATCATAACTTCCGTTTTCTTAAAATTATCTTTCTCCCATAAGACCCCATACATAATACATATATACAAATAGTGTTCAAAATATTGTTTTAGGCGGCGGCTAAAGAGAAAAAGACAAAAATAGCACTAAATCAAGTTTTTGTTCCCAAAGTAGCACTCAATGTCAAAAGTCACAAAAATAGCATTTAATGTTTTATCAAAAGTCACAAACTTAGGGTTTATAATTAAAGGGTGGGGTTTAGGGTTTAGGGTTTAGAGTTTAGGGTTTAAATTTTAGGGTTTAGGGTTTAGGGTTTAGGGTTTAGGGTTTAGAGTTTAGGGTTTAGGGTTTATGGTTTAGGGTTTAGTGTTTAGAGTTTAGGGTTTAGGGTTTAGGGTTTAGAGTTTAGGGTTTAGGGTTTAGAGTTGAGAAATGAGGTTTTAGGGATAAGATTTCAAATTTTGAAAAAAAAAAAATTAAAATTTTCAAAGGATAAACTTAAAAATGTGCTATTTTGGTCATTTTAGTTTTTGAGTGCTATTTTTGTGATATAAACTTAGAAAGGTGATATTTTGGAGATTTGTCCGCTGCTAAATGGTGTCTACTAGGCACTTGGCTCAAAAATAGTGGAGTCCGTTTTTTGCCTCAATACTGTGACAATTACTTTATTTTCCGCCTCAATAATTATATACTTTCTTTTCTCCATTTTATAATTGGTTTAGAAGATTTGTGTTATTTCAAAATATATGATGTCTTAACATATATCTTTTTCATATTATAAAAAGCGTTTTAAATATATGAAATACTTTTTAATATTATAAATTGTATAACTCTCTATAATCTAATTTTATAGGTTTTTTATTCAATATTATCAATATGTAATGATTTGTTTTATACATTTTACTTTGTTACTAATTGTTATTACATACTAGTATATTGTTGAGTCAGGTACAGTAAATTCATAATATGAAATAAAAAAATATTTTTAAAATTATGGTTATTAATTTCTACAATTTGCATACAATACATTTTAAGGTTTATTTACACATACTATAAAAAGGGTATTTGTTTAATATAATTTAGATTTTCATGCTGTGTTTAAAAAA
This sequence comes from Brassica napus, assembly GCF_020379485.1. NCBI lineage: Eukaryota > Viridiplantae > Streptophyta > Magnoliopsida > Brassicales > Brassicaceae > Brassica > Brassica napus. The sequence goes on from NC_063446.1 coordinate 16,263,365, forward strand.
TATACTTAAACATCTATCATTTTAGTATATTTTGAGATTTCATAAATAAATACATTGTTCTGTTTAAATAATTTAGCCTTATTATTTTAGAAAATTTTATAATAAATTTAAGAAATTTTTGGTAAGATTTTTCGCAACAGATTTTGTTATAATTAAAAATAAACATTAAATTTATAGTTAAAATTGATTTGTCATTAATATCTTTAATGAATTATTAAAATAAAAAAAAATTCTAATAGCATACTTTGTAAATAACACATGAAAAATGTTAGTTATATACTATTATATTTTGTATATAATTATTTCTAGACAACATATTGTTGTGAGTTTCAAAATAAATAAAATAATAATATATAGTTGTAGATATAAAAATTTAACATATGTTAATAAATTTTTTTATTGTATAAAAATATTACATAGGTTATAAATTTTAACATATATTGGACTTTGTCATATTTTTTAATTAAGGTAAGTGAAAAAATCGATACATGTTAATTAAATTTAGTCATATAGTATTAAGTTTATGAAAAAGGTCATTAGCAGATGATTTGTATGACTATTATTACGTGGCCATTTGAAAACTTTAAGTGATTAGTGAATATTTATTATATAATTTATTAAATAGACTGTTTGGAGTCAAGATTTGGGAGAACTTAATAACTTAATTTTAGTTTCTATTTATATATATACATATATATTTTAAATTTTAATGATTAATTAAATTAGACTTTTATTTATATGATTTTGTAATCATTTGTATTTTGTCATAACAAAAATTTTAAACCATGGATCGTAAATTTTGAATGTGAGACTTTTAACAATTTTAGTAATTTATAGTCATTTTTTAAAATTCAAAATATAAAATATACAGAAAAATCTAAAATTTTATAGTATGGTTATTGTGTTTTTAAAAAAATTATTTTAATAGTTTTAAATTAAAAAAAATTGATAGAAGATACATTTTTTTTTATCAGATCTTTATTATTCAAAATCATTAATTGTCATATATATTTTATCCATATTAGGCAATTCCGTAATCTTTATTTAAGAAAATAATAAATGACATTAATAATGAATTTATGGTTAGTTTAATAAAAAAACTTATTATATAATTAGATGTACCAACTTATTTCTCTAACAATTCTAAGAATCATCTTAGTGATGACATGTGGCTACAAAAATAAGTCGTAATGTTTCACAAATAATATATTGGGATTATGCCTATGTATCAACGTATATTTAATATCTTTATATGAATGATTCGTTTTCATCAAACCTAACTTGAAACTATAGACATGGCACCCACTCCTTCGTCTTTCCTTCAAGCATAACCTTCAAATAACACAAAAATTTGGCTTTATTTCTTGTTAACTTCTCGATCTTCTTTCACTTCAGATTAAAATGAGTATGGCCGGCAAGGGAAAGTGGCAGAGAGAGGCAGAGCAGCTGGTGGTTAAGCCTTTCCGGCTAGCAACAACAACACTCCTCAGCCTCCTCCTTCCTCTCTCTTTCCTTCTCCTTAGCCGTCTCTCTTCAGCTTCCTTCCTCTTCTCCTTGATCAAATCTCCTCCGCAAACGGATTCATCTTTCCTCTTCTCTATCCTTCATTACACGAATCCGGCCATATTATACGTGGCCGTTTCGGCAATAAGCGTTTACACTCTAGTTCTTGGTCTGACCACCAAGATCACAGCCTCAGATCCCAACCGCTCGATTCCCTTTTATCCACATGTCACAATGGCATGGCTCACGCTCTTCCTTTGTTCAAATCTCCGTCGGTTTAGGCCTGGAAGGAACGAGTTCCAACGTAACTTCTTGAGCAGGCTTGTGCTCTTCTGTGGTCTTCATGAGGTAATGCTTCTGTGGTGTAGGGTGATCGTGAGACCGGTGGTGAACAGCACGTTGATCTCCAGTCAACACGGGAGAGAAGAGACGGTGGTGGAGAGAGTGGCTTTGGCCGTGAGCTGTGGGACGTTGTGGTGGTGGAAGCTTCGGGATGAAATAGAGGCTTTGGTTGGTGTGGCAGAGGCTAAAAGAGCATTGTTGTTGTTATTATTAGCAAACGACGGTAATGTTAACGTTAGTTTGGATGTGGGAACAATTGATTTTGTGAATTGGTGGTTATACTATATGGTTGTGATGATTGGTATGGTTAGGATCGTTAAAGGGTGTTTGTGGTTTGGAATGATTTTGCTTTTCAAACAAGGTAGTAGAAGAAATCCACGTCGAAATGCCAATGATCCTCCTGTTTCTACAGCTTCTTCTGTTCATTATGACGATGAAGGTGACACTAAAGTGTAATAAGTAACAATTGGTTATAGGGTCACAAGTGGGGAATGCATTTTTTTGTGTGTTTTGGATCCAAGTTCTTACACCTAATATACGAAGGTTCAAGTTGATATTTGTAATGAGAAAGATGTTAACAAATTCATTACTGGGATGAAATTTGATAAACAGAGGTTTTACATCACATTTCGATAGAATCATTAAAAAAAAAACCATTAGCACCAGCAATAGGGCTGGGATCATGTATAGGATCCAATAGACTTGTTCGCATCCGGATTGATAACCGGTTCGGATAAACCCAATTTTATTTTTGAACATTTTAAATAAAAATAAGATATATATATATATATATATATAAAGTAAAAATGACAAATAAGTTGAAGTGATCTACTGGTAATGCAGATGTAAGTTCGTTTTTCCAATCTACGTTTGCAAATCTGTGTGTTTTGAAATAGGGGTTTCAGCTTAAATGGATACCTGATTGATTCTGGATAAGAACGGAACTGCACCAGTACCCAACAATATAATGTGGTTTTGATAAACTTTTCCGATGTTAGATGACATCATCTGGCTATTGCATTGAAGCTTAAAATTCCAAATTGCTGATGTTGTTATTAGATAAGACTATTTGGCCATTCCAAAGAATAAATAAGCTAATAAATAGAACCTTAGGCAGACATTGAATGAGTGTTACAAAAAGAAAAGAAAAAAAAAGGCAGACATAGAATGTTAGTGTCTGTCTATCAGTTAGGTTAGGCCGACCAAACTTGTTACTAACCCCTTGTTAGGCCTCAAGGGAAAACGAAAAACTCAAAGTTAATAGTAATAAATAGACCTTTTTAATTGTCAGTTTATTCAGCTTCCTCTCTTCATTTATTTGTTCGCGTTGTTCGTCTCCTCCTTCTCAGCACTACATCCGACTTGGTAAATCCCCAAATCCATCATTCTTGATCTCTCTGTTTATTGCTTTTGATTTCTTGTTTTATGCCGATCCTTCTTCTAGAACAAGTACTGATGAGATTTCTTAATTAGTTGATTCGGATTTCGATTCCTAACCGATGTGCTTCAAAGATGTAATTTAGGATCGCTTCATTGATATTGAAACAAAGTCTTTGATTAGCTAATCACCGATTGCCTCAAGAAGTAAGATCCATAGGCTATATTGTCTATTGATCCAAGTGTTCATCATTGATATGTCCATTAAGAAAGAACTGTTGTGAACTTGTGATAAAAATGAGAGTCTACCTTTGTTTTATATGAATTGGTCATGCATTATATTTCTAGCTTTTTGGTGATGATTGTATACTTTTCATGTTTGATTCGTGGTGTTATAGTATGTTTGTATATATAGTCAATAGTACATTTATTGTTTGATCCATCTTAATATCCATTTTTTTTATATGCGAGTTGGTTGTTGTTGAAAATTGTAGGAAGTACTGATTCATGTTTGATCTTTGGGTTCGTATTGTAAATTGTAGAAAATTGTAGGAAATCAAAGAGATGGCAGGACACAGGGTTGCACATGCCACATTGAAAGGGCCTAGCGTTGTAAAGGAGTTAATCATCGGTATGGCACTCGGTTTAGCTGCTGGTGGTCTTTGGAAGATGCACCATTGGAATGAACAGAGGAAAACCAGAGCTTTCTATGACTTGCTTGAGAGAGGTGAGATCAGTGTTATTGCCGCCGAAGAGTAATAAAAGCTGCTCAAAGACTCATCTTCATGGAAAAATTCAAATTTTTTTTTTTTTTAAGTTTCTGTTTATAAATAACTCTGAGATGAGTTTGGATTTTTCGAGAAATAAACAAATCTTAGAATGAGATTTGGTAGATCATAAACTGATTTAAATGTGATGGTCGATTCAGACAAAGCTTTCTTATTTTGTTTTGTTTTGTTTTGTTTATTATGGAACGACTTATTCATGGAAGTACTGCACTTGACAATGTTTCCAACTCCTGATTGTTATTATTTCGAACCAGAATAAATATAGCTTGTGTTGCATTTGCCATTGCGTTGTCCCCTGTTTCTTCAAGAGACTGAGAAAAAGCATAACCAGAATAGATATCTGAAAATAAAAAATGTCTTTACGGCTGAGAGTTTTGTAAAATATAAAAATTAATATCTAAAAAATAAAGTTTTGTGGAATAAACATCTGAATACACGTGGCGCAATACGCTCGGTTGCTAGGAGATAAGAAAATCGTGATCACAGAGTTCAAAATCAAGAAGTTGTATTTATCTTCTTCTTCTCCTCCTTGCATCAAAAAAAATTCTCTCCTCCATCAAAACTCTCCAAAGATGACAACCGTAGCCGCAACAGGCATCAACGTCGCGACTCCACGACTGGTCATTCGACCAGCGGCTCGTCTATACGCCCCGGTCCGTTTGAATTACCCGTGGAAATTCGGTTCGATGAACCGGATGGTTACGTCGGTGAAGGCGACATCGGAAGGAGGGATGATATCGGATAAGGTGGAGAAGAGTATTCAGGAAGCGAAGGAGACTTGCGCTGACGATCCTGTGAGCGGAGAGTGTGTTGCGGCGTGGGACGAGGTGGAGGAGCTGAGCGCCGCGGCGAGTCACGCTAGGGACAAGAAGAAAGCTGGTGGATCCGATCCTTTGGAAGAATACTGCAGTGATAATCCTGAGACTGATGAGTGTCGTACTTATGACAACTGAAAATGTTTTTGATGTCTGAAAATTTAGGTACCGGTCAGATCAATTTTTCTATCTTGTTGCTGTCGTCTGTGTTTGGTTTGGTTCGTATGGTGCTTTTTTTTTTGGTTTGTATGGTTTTTGTAAGTTGTAATGTGATAATGAATATGATGAATATTACAACTACAATACTCATCAGGTGTTTCATTAATACGTTGTGTTTCATGAGGTGTACTCTGAGATTAGTTTTCTCTAATATCTACGTAAACTTATTCCAAATGGTCTCAAATATTGATGCTAATGTTAACTTAGTGGTCTCAAATATTGATGCACGAATATATTGGGCTTTCTTAAGCATAGTCCAATGTATGGCGACTAGTCCCTAAGAAACAGAGAAACATAATATGATCAAGTGAAGCAATTTGCAATCTAATTGAACTGAACTGAATTTGAAAAATCAAAAAGCGAAATATAAAAATACATATAGCAAAATTTGTGAAAGATACGACCTTTAATCGAATGGATCCAGAAAACCGTAGAAGCTATAAGAGTTAAATTGTAATAAGGCTTTTTAAAATACTAAGAACATGCGTACTTGTTTCATGCTTTTTGTGTGTATTTGCAAATTTGAAGTCCGTCTCGTGTTTATTTTTCTGGCGGTAAGAAAAGTAATACATCTTGTAGTTTGATGCCATTACGCGAAGATGTTTATTTTACTCGCAGCTAAATTTTTATTTTTCTAACTTATTCCACTGATGCTAAACATTTTCAAACAAAATAAAATCTATACTATATAAAAGAAACTAATTTTGAGACTTATAGACTATGCCACATCAACCAAAATATTTATATCCAATGAATGTGTCACATCATCAAGATTTACATGTCATCATCTAACCCCATGAAATATGTATCCATTCACTTCTCTAACGTTTCCGGTATAACTTCTAAAGACAATCCAAAAACTCTAAAGACAACCGTTCAGCAGCTCCGTAACGACCACTTAGATTCCTGAAAGCCTTATTTAATAATAAAACATTCCAATGTCAGATGTCTATTGGAATATATATGCTGGGGAAATCGAAGGGGCATCTGACATTGGAATGTTTTATTATTAAATAAGGCTTTCAGGAATCTAAGTGGTCGTTCCGGAGCTGCTGAATGGTTGTCTTTAGGGTTTTTGGATTGTCTTTAGGAGTTATACCGGGAACGTTAGAGAAGTGAATGGATACATATTTCATGGGGTTAGACGATAACATGTAAATCTTGATGATGTGGCACTTTCATTGGATATAAATATTTTGGTTGATGTGGCATAGTCTATGAGTCTCAAATTTAGTTTCTTTTATATAGTAGAGATTCCTCGGGTTTTCGATCTTGCACTACTCCATAGCCCAGCAAAAAAGATTCCAGATTTTATGGCTTCAAAGTTAACCTTCATGGTTCCATCGGCAGTTTCCAGTGAAATTTGGGACGCTCATTGGCGTTGAGCTGCTCTTCCTTGACGATAAGGTACAACCTCATATTCTCAAACCAATAAATTTGTTCCCCTTAATTGCAATTGATATGAATTAGTGAGAATGTTCTTGAAATGATTTTTGGTATGTGTTTAAATTCCTTGAGATGCTTGATATGTTATCATGACTCTATTCTTGGTAATGATATTATCGTGACACCTTTTGATGGACCTTTTTTTTTTCAGGCAAAACCTTGCAAGAGTCTCTGAGTGGGCAGAACAAGCATGGGTGTCTCAAATGATGACCTGAAGGAATAGTTTAGTAAATTTAGAAATCGAGGATTTAGGTTTCTCTGGAAACACAAGAGACAGCTTTCGTTGATTATTACGAGATTGACGATGCCTTACAGACAAGAAGCACGAATGTCAAGCAAATGAGTGGTAGTTACTTGCATGATTTTCTTCGACCACAAGCTCCAGATAGTAAGATCTCTTGTGACATAACTTTTGATAATCAAAAACACTATAACAAGATATTTTATTCTGAAATAAAGTTGCATTTTATTTTACCTTTAAGAACAATGAGCTGGCTCTTACGATAACATGCATTGTGAATTATAAATCGCAGGTTAATTTTAAAGTGTTTAAAGTAGTTTGTCTCATGTTGCTAATGATATGTATCTGTTATAGTTGTTTTGATGTTTTATTATATGCTTACAGTATCCGCACTCGTATGAAGATGTCAAAGGAGATGACCACTCAAGTAAGGTTTTGTGGATTCTTTTTAGGTGAGATCAAGAGGCAAACAGTTTTTTTCAATGGTGTCAAATCATACTAATCCAATGAAAAACTGGATTTGAGAGTCATCTATTTATGGAAAGTGCAGAATCAAACAAAAGTGGTTTACTCATCTTGCTCTAATAATATCAGCAACAACAAACATGTATGCAACTTCTCTCTTTCATCCATTCTCTAAATAATAAACACATTAACAACTAACGTAGTTTCCACCCCAAACATTGTCCACGCCTTAAAAAGCAACTGTTACTCACGTGCCTCAAACCAAACTCCTTATACAGTCTCACCAATTTTTATGCAACCACTCAAGCAAAGACATGTTCAAGTCTACCATTCTCACAATATGATTCATTGACAGAATCATCTTTAAAAGTAGTATCTAATTAATGATATTTTAAACAATTTCTCAAAATAAGCTACCAAAGAAATAAAAATAAAAATATCTAAAAGCTTTTTTTTTGCTAAAAAACATATCTAACAAAATTAATAGATATATATACTAACTTATCGAAACTAACTTCAAAAAGGTCCAACAAAACAACAAAACAATGTTAAAAAGTTTTATTTTACGGTAGATTACATGAGAATCATACTCCCAAACTAAATTAGAAAAAATAACAAGTAAAAAACATCAATAAGAAATTTAACTTGAAATGGAAGCTCTTTGAAAAAGAAACATGAAAATGTTTAGCTAATAGTTTTTTTTTAACATGTCTTGAGGAATGCACAACTTTAAAATAATCATATTTATCAAAAAGAAAAAATCAATGTAAAAATAAATTAGAAAAGGAAAATACTATCTAAAATTAGTTGATATCTATGCTAAATTTTTGAAGAAATAACATGAAATATTTTTACATGAATCATAGATTATGTCAAACATACGGAAATTGAATATATCAAAATAAAATAATAGTTGTCAATATAGTTAACCTGATAAAATTGAAAGAGAAAAGAAGATACATGGAGAAAATATTGAAAATAAAACAAGAAAAACATCAAATTATTAAACAAACAAATAAAATTTTGAAATACAAAATTTATCAATATAACAATGTTTTAAAAAGGAAATACCAAAAATACCACATTCCTAATACTGGGTTTTTAGAATATGGAATTTAGGATTCGAATAAATATATAAATGAATAATTATTTAGAAAATTTAAAAGTAGTTTCCAAAAGAATTTTCAAATTTCAAAAGATAATTAAAAAACAAATTCATAAAAAATTATTAGATAGTTCGAATTTGAAAAAGTATAATTCAAAAACATAATTTTTTATTTATTTAAATAATTATTTATTATATATATAAAGCAATGTCTTTTGCTTCTTAACGAAGAGAGTATTTTTGAAAATGTCTATTTAATGAAAGTAAACATGAATAATTATACCAATAATGTAGTAAACAAGGAAAATTTCTTTTTTTTAAATTTCTTTTTAGTGAAGGTAAACCTGAATAATGTACTAGGTGGTAAATATGAAAATTTCCCTTTAAAAATTATAATGAAATATTTCATCTATAATCACCTGCATTATTGTTCTAAATTAATTCAAAATAATTTTAAATATTAAAAATAATTTAAAAGTTAATTTTTTTATAATATACGCGCAAGACACGGATGTAGTAAAAGGAATGAGCTTAAATTAGGCCTGGACATTTTAACCTGGACCCAAAGATCCGAACCGGAACCGATCCAAAAATACCCGATCCGGGACCGGACCGAAAATTTATAAGTACCTTTTGGGTCTAAATTTTTTTTACCCGAAAGAACCAGAACCGAATAGACCCAGACCCGAAAAGAACCGACCCGAATATACCCGACCCGATAAGAACCGATTTGTACCCGACTTAAAAACATGTATATCTAAAACTATCATATTTTTGTGTTCTATTTTATATATATTATTTTACGATTTAGTTGAAATATATTTTGTTAACAACATTTGTTATTATTTTTTAATATTTTTAAAGTAATATAAAGCTTTAAAATATAAAATTTAGAGTTTTAAATGTTTTAGTTTAATTATTAATAGTTTCATTTAAGTTGTTTTGTAAAATTTTAGAAATATATGACAAATATTCAACTAAAGTTGATGGAATTGAGTATATCATGTCCTTTTTAGATCCTAAATACCCGAATCCGACCCGGATCCGATATGGACCCGAAAAATTACGGATATTTTATGGGTATTTTAATTATAGACCCGAACAGATTCGGACCCGAGAAGAACCGACACGAACCCGAACCGAAAATTTTTAAGTACCTATTAGATCTAAATATTTAGGACTCGAAAAGACCCGGATCCGAAAGGAACCGGCCCGAACCCGACCCGCAGACAGGTTAGATTAAGATAACAAACGAATAAAATAAAAAAAATGAACAGAATGTTATAAATACAAAACGCCGCGGCTTGAAACTAGAATGAAAAAAAGGAGTCGAGTGGTGACGGCGGCGCAAAAGGCTTTGAGAAGACCGAGCGACAATGGCGGGAGGCAAGATAAGGAAGGAGAAGCCCAAGGCACCATCAAACCATTACCAAGGAGGAATCTCCTTCCACAAATCGAAAGGACAGCATATCCTCAAGAACCCTCTCCTCGTTGACTCAATCGTTCAGAAAGCTGGTATCAAGAGCACCGATGTGATTCTCGAGATCGGTCCAGGTACTGGTAACCTTACGAAGAAGCTTCTAGAAGCTGGTAAAGAAGTCATCGCTGTCGAACTCGATTCTCGTATGGTTCTCGAGCTTCAACGCCGTTTCCAAGGAACTCCTTATTCTAACCGCTTGAAGGTAACCCAAACTAACATTCTCTCGTTTCAACTCTTTGTCTGTTTATTACATAGAGTTAATGTTGTCTGTGTTTGTTGTGTAATAAGGTAATCCAAGGCGATGTGTTAAAGACGGAGCTTCCTCGGTTTGACATATGTGTTGCCAACATTCCTTATCAGATATCATCTCCTCTCACGTTCAAGCTTCTCTTCCACCCAACAAGCTTCAGGTGCGCTGTGATCATGTACCAGAGAGAGTTCGCCATGAGACACGTTGCCCAACCTGGAGACAACCTTTACTGTCGTCTCTCAGTCAACACTCAGCTCTATGCAAGAGTCTCCCACCTCCTCAAAGTCGGCAAGAACAACTTCCGACCACCTCCGAAGGTGGATTCTTCTGTTGTTAGGATCGAACCGAGGAAGCCGCAGCCTCAGGTGAACAAGAAGGAGTGGGATGGGTTCTTAAGAGTCTGTTTCATCAGAAAGAACAAAACTTTGGGATCGATTTTTAGGCAAAAGTCTGTTCTTTTGATGCTGGAGAAGAACTTCAAGACTCTTCAGGCGGTACGAGCTTCGTTGAATGGCTCGACCGGAGAAGCTGCCGGTATGGATCTTGATGACCAGAGCATGGGAATGGAAGATGATGACAACGAAATGGATGATGATGATGATGTGGAGATGGATGAAGGACAAGGAGAAGAGTTTAAGGAGAAGGTTATGAATGTGTTGAAGGAAGGTGGGTTCGAGGAGAAGAGGTCGTCTAAGTTATCACAACAAGAGTTTCTGTATCTTCTCTCGTTATTCAACAAGTCGGGCATTCACTTCTCGTAGATTAGTTATATGATATGGGTGGAAACGTTTTGTCCTCTCTCTTTTTTTTTTGTTACTGATTACTCTCATCAAAAGAGAAAGTGTACCCTGTTTTTGTTCTTCTAGTTTGTATTGATTTAAGTAAGAAATGATGAGAAGATTGATTGAGCTAAGTTTTCTGTTTGGGTTGAAACTGAAAGTCGATAAAGTTATTTTAGTCATACGTCCTCTCTCAGCAATGTCATGATACTGCAACCAAGACCATCAACAAATGTTTAGCAAGACCATCAACATGCAAAAATATAAAAGCTTACATTGGGGGGAACTGGTTTCATATGCATATGGCAGTTTTCGGTTACCCCGAAAAACACCAACTTTACTTTCGGTCTTTTTTTTTTGTCTAGTACTCCTTTTGTTTCATAAAAAAATTATCACTTTGACATTTTTTTACACAAATTAATAAAATGATTGAAATATATGAAATTAATTACATATATTCAATCAATAGTATTTGAAATAAATGAAATTATTTATAAAATTAATGCATTTGTAATTAATATTAAACTGAAAGTTGCATTGGAATTTTAAAATAACATTTTTTTGTAATAAGAACAAAATGTTAAAATGACATTTAATATGAAACAGATGAAGTATAAAAAATTATGTTTAGCCCAATAGGCAATAGCTTTAAATTTGACATTTCCTAATTATCACCAATCAACCCTCAAACCCGCATAGAACGTTGGTTCAAGCGTTAATTTTTGTGTTATCCTAAAAGGTTACGACTAATTTGAAAATATTGTATAGCATGCATGTTTTTATACAAATTGCTATTATTTTTTACTTTTATTGAATTTTACACTTAAGATACTAATACAACCATTCTATTTTTTTTTTTTTGCTAAACTGTAAATATCATATAAATGATAAAAAAATTTACAAAATATAAACCTAATTTCTGAACCATCCCGGCAAAAAGAAATAAAAACAGGATGGAACAAAGTTGAAACGAAATGACAAGATTATCTTAGCCACATAGTCATGAGAGAGCTGAAGCCTTTCCTGGATCTTCTCGCCGAGATAATGTTACGTACGTCTCTGTCAATCCCATGAAATACCACAGACGCATGCAGAGAGATTTTATTGTGAACAACATTGTTCCTCTAACTCACGTAGCAGCGTAATACAACCATTCTATTTTTCACAATGTAACAATTGGTTGAGAAGTTGATTTTTTAGAGTCTTAGTTTTGATGACTTCTCTATATAAGCTAGCATGGTGTGGGTTCGGACCTTGCGGTATTGAGTCCTCCAGTGATATATGGTATTGGGTCCTCCAGTGATATATATATATTTAAATAGTTTGATTTTAGGAAAAGCGAATAGTGGTACTACGTAGTATGTGGTCTTTCTCATTTAGTCCTAATTATATAACTACGAACGGACACAGAATTCAAAGGCGGATAGTCTAGCATGCAGTGCAAGGAAACAACCGTCGTTTATCGTTCATATAGATGCAGAGTTACCGGGATGGTTCGCAGAGTCTATATAAATCTGTTTTGATGGTGACAAAAAAAAAATATATAACTACGAACGGAAGTGCCAACACAGTACAAAACGGCAAAATAAATGACATGTGTGGAACATGTAGTTAGATGAGCAGTAAATGGGAAACATATGTTGATGGTTGTCGTCATGTTTTCGTATATTATGTCATATAAACGGAAACTCGTCAAATTAATTCTTCTCCAGTGATCCCATAAAGATTAATTGGTAGTTCAGTATATATATATAATTGTACTGGCAAAGTATATGGCTAGATCAGCTTCATTAGGCTGTCTGCATGTATATATTAAGTTATTAACCAATTTAACTCTATCGTCAAGCTTTATTAGGACCAAAACACAGGCGCACAGCAACTACATTTTATAACTTTGTTTTAATTAAGTTCAGATTTTAGTGACCTTCTTCTTTACGTGTAAAATATCTATAAGAATAAATAAAATGGAAAAGTTTTCGTTTAGGTTTTGTTTGTGTGTGATCGAGGAGTTTAATAGCTTAAGAGTTAATCCTTAAGCAAAAAAGAAAAGAAAAAAAGCTTAGGAGTTCTGATGCGTGCAGCGTGCTAAGAAAAACAGATGTAAGGAAATTTTTTGAGTGCATATATATATCGCCATATCCTTTGTTCTCCTAATTTGGGTGTGACTGTATGTCACTTCTAGAGTAAATAATGAAGGGGAAATATCAGTTATTCTTATTTACTCTGAAATCTTACCAATCAGCTAAAAACATTTTTCCTCCTCTAACCTCTACTTATTGATATATCATATATATTATATATAATCGTTAGTGTAAACACGTGTTTTGTAGTTCAAGAAAAGAGTCCAAGACCATCAGGTCAACAGGCGAAGATCCGGATATTTACTTAAATATTCAAAATACGCGATCACTATGTGATCTACGTATTCACGTGACCATTTATAAACTTCCTTTTGTTTGTTAAAACTTAAAAGGGACCATCATCTAATAGTATTTTTTTCCATTTAAGAGCACCCCATTTGGAGTTATTAGAAAAAATGTTTTTTGATTTTTTAATTATTATTTTTTTTTCTTTTTCAGATAAAAAAAATATCAACCAATATCGGGGTGCCACATGTCGTGTGGACCCACAAATAGTGCAACGATTCACTAAAAAAGAATCTTTATTTAAGAATTTTAATAATTGAATCATTAGCTTTTGATAGGATCCACTGATTATTTAATTATTTTTTTCATAAGAATTCATTTTTAAGGATTGCCTTCGTGGATGCTCTAATAGTATTTGATTAACAAACTAATCAGATTTTGAAGAAGAAAACGTTACGTCAATGATCCTAAAATTAGTGTCTATATTAAGATCGAGAACCACGACGATCCTGCACGGACCGATCACGAGTCTCTTGACGGTGAATACGCCACGACTTCAGTCTCATTCTAAACAAACGTGGCCGTATATGCACCATACACGTGTCATCATCTCATTTCCACTCGAACGCGCGAGTTCTTTAATCATCTTTTTAATCGAGTCTTCACCTTCCGCTATAAATACTGAAGCAGTCACTTTTACTTAGTGTTGTCTAGTCACTCAGTAACTTCACTTTCTTGTCCTCTCACTTGCGCGCTCTCTTTCTCCATTGTTTGAGTCTTGTGGTCAGTGAGAAATCATAAATACATAAAACCGCCGGAGAAAAATGGGAAGAGCGCCGTGTTGCGAGAAGGTCGGGATAAAGAGAGGGCGGTGGACGGCGGAGGAAGACCAGATTCTCTCCAGCTACATTCAGTCCAACGGTGAAGGCTCTTGGAGATCTCTCCCCAAAAATGCCGGTAACAGTTACACCTTTTTTCAAAGGATAGCTTACAAATACAACAATACCATGTAATATGAACTTTCAACCCACAGAAGTAAAGTAATCCTGGCTCTTGCCGTAATCTTCATGAACTATATATTTTTAAGTTAGTTTTGATTTATTATATACTGAAAAGTTAGTAAGGTTAGAAGTTAATCTCAATGCAACCCTGATATCGTCTCATTTCTTTTCAGTTTTTTTTTTGTTTTTTCGCTTATAATTTGTCAGTGTCACAACCATGGTGGGTTGTGAGTGTACTACGTATATAAAGTGCTGCCAAATGTATGTTTCGTAGATTGGTTAATAGACATATAGTTTATATATTATATTATACGGACTTTTTAATGTTTATAAGGAAATACAAAGGGATGAGTATTTAAACATTTTGTCCGTTGTATTTCATTTCAAGAATAAAATCAAAATGATATGACCAACTTTGATTTGATTTCCAACTGATTCGCTTTGAATACAAGACTAATAATCAATGCAGTAGTTGAGATATTTTGTAGTTGTGTATGCATATGATAATGCGAATACATTGATCAGAATTCTAAAAATCTCGTGAGCAGTCATATATCAAACCCGTAAAAAAAAACATTTGTAATAATTATTAAGAAACAATAAATGTTTAATAAAAAAAATAACACACATATTTTCGATGTTTAGTTATACTTATAAATCTGCGTGTATTATTACTGTGTTATATATATATATATATATATTTTTTTTTGTAAACTTAAAACATTTCTTAGTAACATTTCTTATTTTATTTTTATTTTATTTTTGTAAAAAGGATTAAGAAGATGTGGAAAAAGCTGTAGATTGAGATGGATAAATTATCTTAGATCAGATCTCAAGCGCGGGAACATAACTCCAGAAGAAGAAGACCTCGTTGTTAAATTGCATTCCACTTTGGGAAACAGGTACAATTCTTATTTAACTAATTCCAAAAATTTTCAATTTACTTTTGGATTAATAATGATTGAAATCGATCGGTCAAATAAGCAAGGCTTAGTGTTAAACTCACTCTCTTAGACTCTTAGTTACAGATCTTTATGTGAACAATTTACAGTAGATAATAAAAGTGACGGTGATAAAATAAACTATTCAATGTTGTTGAACCCTTTTTTTAATTGTCCGCTGTGCGTCTCCCTCTCGAAGCTTTTAGAACATGATTAATAGAGGTGCTTAGAAGAGAGTGCTTAACAAAAAAAAGAATATAATAATAGGTGAGATCCACATAAAAACTAAGCATCTGTGCTTATTCTACTTAATTAAGCACCGGTGCTAGCATTATTTCGCAGACTCCACTGATACGTGGTGGTCTGCAATCAGGTGCTCTTGTAACCCTTGGTTGATTTGTTGTCAGACTATTCTGTTTTAGCTGAGGCAAACAACATGTACTCTCTAATAAATGTACACTTCACTTTATTACATACGCCCTCACTGGAACGTAAACATATCCATCTGATATTCTAAATATTATAAAAGGTTTTACTCTCAAGGTTCTAAAAATACATACATATATGAATACATACATATTCAAAATCTCCTAAAATATATGAATTAACATTTTCAAAAAAAATTCAAAAAATATCTGAATAACTTGAGTCACTGTCACCGTTATTGACATTGCTCGAGTGATATCTCGTATATTATATTATACTAGTAATTAATAATTAATTATATTTCTAGAAACATGGTTAGGTCAGCAGTCATATCGATGTAGCAAAATTGTATTTTGAAACTGTACACACTGTTATATTGATTTCCAATCGGCCACGAAGTTCTTTAATTCCACGGAAAATAGATTTTAAGTTTTTAAGGCTGTTCAAAGCTGATAAAGGGTTAGTAATAATTAATTGTTTTTGAATGAATATTAATTAATGTAGGTGGTCACTAATTGCGAGTCATCTACCAGGGAGAACAGACAACGAAATCAAAAACTATTGGAACTCTCATCTCCGCCGTAAACTCCACAACTTCATCATCAGAAAGCCATCCATCTCTCACAACGTCCTTGCTGTAGTCATAAACGCTCCTCCAAGGTCACCGCGTCCGCCTACAAAACGCAGACCAGGGAGAACCAGCAGATCCACCATGAAACCTAAAACTCACCACCCAAAAATTCGAAAGATGAAGAAAACGTCTGAACCGCCGGAGCCAGAAGCCAGCGTAGCGGTTAAAGCAGGAGAAGAAACATTAATGATGGAGTTAAACGAAGCCGAGGCTGAGCTAGGACCATGCAACTACTATGTAACCTGTCACGAAGGAGGAGCTTGTCGCAATAATGATAATAACAATAGCAGCATTGATTGCGATAAAGGAGTTTCATCCTTTGATGAAGACATCGTTGATCTTTTGTTGGACGAATCAGCTCCAAGCCACGTGTTCACTTCGTGTGGTGGTAATGCAGAGTTGAATCATCTAGGAGACTCTGGACAAGCCAAAAGGTCTTCGGAGATTTTAAACCAAGAGAGTCTCGACTGTCTTCAGTCTTGTCCGTCGATGGAGTCGTTTCTCAACTATGAGCATCAAGTCAACAATGCGTTCACGGGTGAGTTTATTGACTGGGACGACTGTGTTTGGCAACAAGGGAATGACAATAACATTTGCGATGAGAAAGAGGGTTCTGATTCAATTGTGTCGTGGCTTTTGGACGGTGAAGATGAGGCCACGATCGGGGAAAGTAATTGCGAGAACTCTGGAGAACCACTGGATCATGACGAGGAAAATGCGTTGGTCGCCTGGCTTCTCTCTTGAATATATTTATTAATCTGTTAAGTTTGTAGTCTTTTGAATGTATTTACATGATATCTTTTTTTTTTGAGCACCGTATTATATGTGATGTCTTATCATCGACTTATTAGGGTACCTTGTATGGTTTGTTTTTATGTCTTTACCTTTTTCATGTTAGTACCCTCTCCTATTCGTAAAAGATCCATGTTTTAGAATTTTCACATTTTTTAATAAAACATATTAAAACTTAGCTATAAATGTATAGTTTTTCGTAATTTTATATTTCTTATATTTTTAAATCAATAAGTTTTTAAGAAATACAATTAATGTTTTTTGAACTTCATAGTTTCTCATTATTAGTTGACAAAAATTATATTGGAAATATAAATATGTATTTTTTTGAAACAAATTTTTTTGTCTAGAATATGAATATTTTAGGAACGGAAGGAGTAAAGAGGTACAAAATGTAGGTATCCATTTATGTGGCATATGTATTTCAACCTTCTCTAGATACAGGAAATTTAGAAAGGAAACTCTATAAAGCTTGTGTCGAAATCATACAATATCAAATAACTTTAAACTATCGGAAATAATTTTTCAAACATATTAGTTACATCATATCTTGACGGCCAAATATTTCGAGGCATAAAGCTGCATTACACCTGCGAATCATCATGTGCCATTCAAGTGGTTACTGGCAAGTGACGAGATCGAAGCCTTAATAAAGGTGGCGTTCTAACCTTTTTTTCTTGAGAAAGGTTGGGCCTTTGGGGGTGTTCTAACCTCCCCGTACAAAAACCACGGACAAATAAATATTTTCGACGGAAAGCCCATTCAGGCCCAAAATTAGATTGTATAGTGGAGCGGAAAGACTTGTTCGCTTTTCTTCGCCGAGAAAGACGTGGACCATTGACAATCTGACAAGTAACCCAGCCACGCAGTACGAATTCCCGATCACCGTTGGTGAGTAAATCAACGTTCCACATCATGCCATGTCACTATTATCTGTATCTTCCTTCTTCTCTAATTATGGGGAATTGTTTTTTTTTTTTAATAACAGAGAGAGATCAAAGCTACTCCAAAGCAGAAAGAAGAATGGCGAAATCTCAGATCTGGTTTGGTTTAGCCTCCTTACTGGCGTTGATTGTGGTGTCAGCCGTAGCAGACGATGTGGTTGTTTTGACGGATGATAGCTTCGAGAAGGAGGTTGGTAAAGATAGAGGAGTTCTTGTCGAGTTTTACGCTCCCTGGTATGAACCAATCCTTTCAATATATATTTTGATTGATGAATCTGGATGAGTTTGTGGACTTTTAAATCGATGATGAAGAGTATGGTTTTAGTGAGAAAGTAGAGTTACTGATGTGAATTTCTCATCTTTTATGATATAAACTTTTGGATCGTTTATTTTAAAATGTTGCGTGTGATTACAGGTGTGGGCACTGCAAGAAACTTGCCCCAGAGTATGAAAAGCTTGGTGCAAGCTTCAAGAAAGCTAAGTCAATTTTGATTGCAAAGGTTGGTCACTTGTCTCGTTCCTTTTCATTTCTTTCTGTATGGTGGATTCTATACTTAAACTTGTGTGCTGTGTTGCAGGTCGATTGCGATGAGCATAAAAGCGTCTGCACTAAATATGGTGTTAGTGGTTATCCCACCATTCAGTGGTTTCCTAAAGGCTCTCTTGAACCCCAAAAGTATGCTCTCTCTTATTTTTTACTCCCAAGCTAATTTATTATTATTGGAATTTAGTAAAAGATGGTGAATGATTGTTTTCTTATTTAACAGGTATGAAGGTGCACGCAATGCTGAAGCATTGGCTGAATATGTCAACAAGGAAGGAGGTACTCTCCTTGATGATAGTTTAGCTAAGCTAGTCCAAACTTACTTTTGTTTTCTGAGAAGATTTGTTTAGGCATGGTTTATGAGTTAGACTAAGTTGGTGAAATGTTCAATCTTTTGTTCCTGGTGATTTTTTTTATTCTATATGCAAGTTTGAAATTGCCGGAAATTCATTGATTGGCACCACTTCTCCCAATTTTTTATATTCAGTCTGTTGTTAAATTCTTGCCTTTAGAATTCTTCAATTAAATTTTGTTGTTGTGTACTTTACCTTTTGTTGAACAAATATGCTTTCAGGTACCAACGTTAAGTTAGCTGCAGCTCCACAAAACGTTGTTGTGTTAACACCTGATAATTTCGATGAGATTGTACTGGATCAGAACAAAGATGTCCTCGTCGAGTTTTATGCCCCATGGTAGTACACTATCTCTTTCTTCACTGCCCATGGTTTCTGTTTTCTAATTTCTGATTTTTAAATTTTCCAGGTGCGGCCACTGCAAGTCCCTCGCTCCTGTGAGCTCTTTCAACTATTTGTCTACTTTTGAAACAACAATAGTTCACTTTCACTTTGTTATTAATGTTGTGATTTCTTTATTTAATTCGTCAGGTTTACGAAAAGGTAGCGACGGTGTTTAAGCAGGAAGAAGGTGTTGTAATCGCCAACTTGGATGCTGATGCACACAAAAGCCTTGGCGAGAAGTAAGTTTGAGTAATCGATAGTACTGTATAAAAGTCATATATATTTCAACAGAAGGTTGAAAACAAGTACCTTTTTTTTGGTTCATTAACTAGGTATGGAGTAAGTGGATTCCCAACACTAAAGTTCTTTCCAAAAGACAACAAAGCTGGTCAAGATTATGAGGGTGGAAGAGACTTAGATGACTTTGTAGGCTTCATTAATGAGAAAGTCGGGACCAGCAGAGACAGTCAAGGGCAGCTTACTTCAAAGGTGAACCCACAAAAAAAAAGACGTGTCCCTCGTTGTTTTGCAAATTCTGTCTAAGCTCTGAAAGCTTTTGTTGATATATCTCAATTTTTTTTTGATATAGGCGGGTATAGTTGAAAGCTTAGATGCGTTGGTAAAGGAGCTAGTTGCAGCCAGTGAAGAAGAGAAGAAAACAATCTTGTCTCGCATCGAAGAGGAAGCTAGTAACCTTAAGGGCTCCACAACAAGGTATGTACTAGTATTAGCGTTTCATCATTACATCGAATAAGAGTTCCTTTGAGCTATCATGATGAATGTCGCCCTGTAAATAGGTATGGGAAGCTTTACTCGAAACTGGCAAAGAGCTACATAGAAAAAGGTTCAGACTATGCTACAAAAGAAGTCGAGCGGCTTGGACGCGTCCTCGGCAAGGTCTAAAATCATTTCTTCTTTTCTCTCTGTACATAACTTTTCAATCCGGAAATAATAAAAACTAGTTTTTTTTTTGTATTGACATTTTGTCTGGTTTACTTGGGTGCAGTCGATAAGCCCGGTGAAAGCTGATGAGTTAACTCTCAAGAAGAATATACTGAGCACGTTCGTTGCTTCTTCTTAGAAGCCAAGGCCCCTGAGAGAGTAGAGGAGTCTATATAAACTGATACAATTTGTAGAGTCGGTGTTTTGGAGACTTTTCTATGCCTGTTGTTATTTCTGTTTTAGTTCTATACATTATGGATTTAGTTTTGTATGGATTCTGTTTGAGCTACCAAAGAAAGAAATAAGAATATCTCAACTAGATAAATATCAGAAAACCTGCGTTGCTCAGTGGATTCGATTCCTCTTGATTTAGAAAGTCTTTAGGCATTGGACATAATGGGCAAGGATACAGTCAGAGATTTTAAGAAATCAAACGACGAGTTATTTGATACGTAAAAAGGTTGCTGCAATTTGAAGGCCTGCTTGGTTACATCAGGGGCTCAATAAAGAGGTGATGCTTTGTAGATAGATAAAGGTTCTAGATTGCTTGAGGATAAGAGATTCTAGAAGGGGAATAATGAATAGCGACTGGGTGATATAAGTCACAGGCAGTGGCACATTTGGACATGGTGAGAGTGTGGAGACGTTGCAGCGTTTAGTATGAAGGGTATCATTTGTATAGTCAATCATGTTCATGGAGTTTAGTGTCTCTCAGTTGTGCTTTCTCTGTAAACAGTTACCATCAATAAACACACTTTTTCATTCATATTGGTATCAGAACTCTAGAAGATTCATGTGGAGCAATGGCACCAAAGAAAAACGATTCTAAGCAGACTATCGAGCATGATCCGACAGATACTGGCCAAGCGGCGTTGCTGGAGCAGAGCTTGTCCAGCAGTACTTTGAGATCGATTCTTTACGGAGGAGGATAAAGTAAGGGCTGTGAGGATGTGTTTCGTCGACGAGGCGTTGCTCTGGTACCGGTTGGAGAGAGACCAAAACCCATTTTGAAGTTGGGAGCAGATGAAGTTTTCAGGTCTTGGATCAGTTCTCATCTTCTTCAAACACTACTGCCAGGCGAATTGTTGCTCTCAGTGAAAGACTATTGTCGTGCGTTCGTAGCTAAAGATACAAACTCGCCAGAGATCACCGACGCCATGTTAAAGTTGGCATCCATGTTAGTATTGAAGCCTAAAATTCGAGAAGTGGTGAAGATGTTTGAACCCAAAAACTTGAATGTGATTTAAGAATGGAGGCCATAATGGCCTGGCCATTGTAGGGGATAACAACACTTGTTCTCACTGGGAAAAAGGATCTGGCACAAGAAAAGAGGCATTAGAATGTCATTATCCTAATTGATCCAGTAAAAAAAAAGCGAAACAAAGGGAGGATGCAATCGATACTTGATTCCTCCAGAAAATCCGTAACACAAACTAAATAATGTAAAAGATGTTACAAGGCTCTGGAATCTAACCTATAACCAAGAATTGCATGTTCCACAGTGTGTGTAAATCTAGATCCAGAAGTGACCAAATCAAAGGAAGCAAAAAAAAAGGTTGGGATTTTTAAGCTCAGACACAAATCTAATGCATGGAGGGATTTAGAAGAGGGCACAAATGAAACTTGACAAAACAAAGCAACCCACATGGATAGATAGATCAATGCTTAACGTACTAGAGGTGATGATCACAGGGAACAACGACGATCGAGAGAGAAGGAACCTAATTGAAATGGTTCAAGAGTCGAGAGTTAGATTTTGCGGTGGCTGACTTGGGAGCCATATATAATGGCAACAGAAACTATCTCTATACAATGCATGACTCTCATAATTAGTGTTTCTTAACATGTATATGTCTTTGTCACTTGATTAGTTGTTTCATACCTGACTTTTATTTTTGCCTCCTTATTTTTGTAAGTTTTAGTAATATGAGACTTTTTTTAATAACATCTCAACTTTTTTAATATCAAATCAATGTAAAAGACATTCACAACAAACAAGCTATTAAGAACATTAAAAACAGATAGTATTAACACGATGATTCCTAACTCATTTGTAGGATTGATTGATTCAATAGGTTTTATCATCTTCGTTTTTGGTCTTGTATGATCTATTTTGTGGTTCTCATATGTTGTGTAAATGTTATTTATTTATACATAGATCGGATACGATCCATATAACATGCCTAGTTGTAACTGTCCATTGCATTAGAATTCTTTTGCTTTGAACCCGATAAAACAACAACTTCAAATTATTATGTTGTAAAAACAACATCTTCCGACTCCTTATTTCTTTAGAGTCTTTGCACCCTAACGAAATCATCGACATCATTAGGCCTGGGCACTTTACCCGATACCCAAAGCCGCATCCGAATCCGATCCGAAAAACCTGAACCGAAATCCGAACCGAAGTAATAAATATCCGAAAGAGTATTGAGTTAGGAGAGATTGAATATACAAACCCGAACGGATAATATCCGAACCCGATTGGATATCCGAAGATAACCGAACATATGTATACTTAACCTTAAATTTTTAGTTTAATTCTCTCATTTTATTCAAAATATTTATATTAATGCTACACATAGTTTAAGATCAGATAATATACATATAATTATGGATTGCTACTCACTTGAAAAACATCTCAAACTTTTTGTTTTGTGCATTAACAAAAATTGTATCAAAAATTTCAAAACAATAACCAAATTAGTGTCTTTTTATTTTTACATTTTACCTCCAAATCTATTAATCATTTAATTTGTTAAATATTTAAAAAACTGTGAAGTTAAAGATATATTTTTAAATACAAGAAATTTGAGCAATGAAGATTTTATTTTTTTCTTTCAAAATCTAAATATCGAAACTGACCCGAAACAATCGAATCCGAACTAAAAATATAGAAATATCCGAATGGATTCTATATCCCTATACTGAAACACCCGAACGTCCGAAATACTCGATCCGAACCCGAACAAATATCCGAACGCGCACCGTGGACGTCTCATAGTCCTGCGTTCGAGATTCTCCATATTAATGCCCAATGATACACTGTTCAATCTTTCTGTAATAGCAAATATGGAGTACATACAACATTCCCCGTAACTTTCCTTTTTAGCCCCGTAACTTTCTTTCATAAACTTTGATCTTTTTTGTCCAAAATTATATATTTTTTTATCTTATTAAAATAAAATTATATAACAGAAAAATAAAGAAGCCCTATCGATTGTACTGTATATAAAGCAAAATCCTAGAAACACTCATTTTTCGACTTCAGCGCCGTCCGTTTGCAGAAACCACCCATTTGGACGACGATGGTAGATCTCTCTTCACTCTTTTCCTTTTAGTTTGTGTGTCTCCTTGGTAGGATCAACGAACTAGAGTTGTATTCATCTGGCATGAGCTAGCTAGTGTTTCACATATGTCTGTTGCATTTCTTATTTGGTTTTGAGGATTGTTAGCTTTGGTATAAAGAGAGCTAAGCTAATGAATGAATTTAGCAAAAGGTCTCTCGTGTTACTTGAACTTCGTTTTCTTGTTAGGCCCCGAAGAAAGGAGTCAAGGTTGGTGCCAAGAAGAAGACGGATAAAGTAGCGAACCCTCTGTTTGAGAGAAGGCCTAAGCAGTTTGGTATAGGTGGAGCTCTTCCTCCAAAGAAGGATCTCACTCGCTACATCAAATGGCCCAAGTCCATCCGTCTTCAAAGGCAGAAGAGGATCCTTAAGCAGAGGTTGAAGGTCCCACCTGCCCTTAACCAGTTCACCAAGACCCTCGACAAGAATCTTGCAACCAGCCTGTTCAAGATCCTTCTCAAGTACAGGCCAGAGGACAAAGCCGCCAAGAAAGAGCGCCTTGTCAAGAAGGCTCAAGCTGAAGCTGAGGGAAAGCCTTCTGAATCCAAGAAGCCCATTGTTGTCAAATACGGCCTTAACCATGTCACCTACCTCATCGAGCAGAACAAGGCACAGCTTGTTGTCATTGCTCATGATGTCGACCCCATCGAGTTGGTCGTCTGGTTGCCTGCTCTCTGCAGGAAGATGGAAGTCCCTTACTGCATTGTCAAAGGCAAATCTCGTCTCGGAGCTGTACGTGTTATCTCCCTCTTAGGCTCTAACTTTCATTCGCGTCTTGGCTAAGTTGGTCTCTGTTGTCTCTTTACTTTCAGGTTGTTCACCAAAAGACTGCTGCTTGCCTGTGTTTGACCACTGTCAAGAACGAGGACAAGCTTGAGTTTAGCAAAGTCCTTGAAGCCATCAAGGTAAAAAAAGCTTCTTTAGACAAAACAATTGCAAAATCCAAAGTAACTTGATGTTGAACTTGGTTGTTATGTTGGATTGTAGGCAAACTTCAACGACAAGTACGAAGAGTACAGGAAGAAATGGGGAGGAGGCATAATGGGATCCAAATCTCAGGCCAAGACAAAGGCCAAGGAAAGAGTTCTTGCAAAGGAGGCTGCCCAGAGGAATAACTAATTAAGGAATCTATCTTTTTTGAGTGTTAAGATTGTCTCTCTTTTCTTTTTAGTTGGAACTATCGTTTGTTTATGGATATGTTTTGCACCCGTCTTCAGACAGTTTTCAAGCTTTATTATCATTTTGGTGTCGGGCACTTCAACTTGTCTGAAAGCAAAACTAGCTTCAGAGATAATTAACACAAAAAATAGCTTCTTTTGAAAAAAGATTGGTGTAATGTAGGATACTTAAATGCTTGAAGATTTAAAAAAAGTTTATTTTTGAAGCTTTACTATGAAAGTATCATCGAAGATAATTAATATCCCATAACATTTGGGTAGCAAGTTAATTAACATTACAAAATAAAAAGAGGGGGGGGGGGCACAAGCTGAATTGAAAGGTAATGGGGTATTGGACTCCTGGGCTTTGAGAAAGAGGTAAACAGTTTTGGGCCTGGCTTTGTAATTTTTAATCTTTACCGAGGGGTTCCCCAAGGTCTGAAGTATTTCGGAAATTGATCCTTTTGATTTTGATTTTAATTTCATCAGAAACTGGAGTTGGACATTGCGATTGATTGATAGATTCAAAGGAGACTTGAGTAGATTTGGAGGGAGTCTGTTTTGTAACTTTGTAAAGTAAGGAGGGGATAGATGGAAGTGAGTAACAATGATCGAAGCAGCAGCTTCAAAGACGCAGAGCTTGAGCTCTACACCATCCCTGCTCATTCCAGTACGTCTTCTTCCTCAGCTCTCTAGGTTTATCTCGTTCGTAAACACCGTTTTAGCTCAATCACTTTCTTCTAGGGTTTGGTCGAAATTGATTTTGGGGATTTGATAGGTTGGTTCGTATGGGAGGATATTCACGAAATCGAAAGACGCGAGTTTGCCGAGTTCTTCAGTGAGAGCTCTATCACTCGAACCCCCAAGGTCTACAAGGAGTACAGAGATTTCATCATCAACAAGTACAGGGAAGACGACTCTTTTCGCAGGCTCACCTTCACCAGCATCCGCAAGCACCTCGTCGGCGATGTCAATCTGCTCCGGAAAGTGTTTCTCTTTCTCGAGAACTGGGGCTTGATCAATTTCCTCAACAAAAGTGATGATGGTTCCATGGAGGAGAGTGAAGCTGAGATCGAACTAGGGACTCCCGCTGGGATTCGTGTCACTGCTACTCCGGTTTCCATGAGGCCTGTCACCGTACCTCCCCTTGTTGAGGAAAGAGCTGAGCCTGCCTTCAAGTTCTCCCCACTCACCTCTTATTCTGATGTTTTCACTGACTTGAATAAGCCGTTGCTTTGTGGGCATTGTGGAGAAAGTAGCTGTGATTCTGCTTTCTATCAACATACCAAGGTAGATCTCTTTTGTTTGTTTCTTTGTTTATGGATTACCCTGTTATTATTCTTGTCTGTTTTCTCAACGTAATACGATGTTGGGGGCAGAGTCTTGTCACTTTATGCGACAAGTGTGGAGACTGTGGGGAGAACAACTCCGCACATGATTTCAAGCTGATTGCTGCAGCTGCCTGGACCGAGGAAGAGGCCCTCCTCTTGCTAGAGTCTGTGCTCAAACATGGAGACGATTGGGATCTCATTGCCCAAAGTGTTTCTACAAAGTCTAGACTTGATTGCATTTCCAAGCTCATTGAGCTCCCTTTCGGAGAGTTTCTGATGGGATCTTCCTCTGGAAGACTCAGATCCTCTATCCCCACTTCCGAGGATGAAAACCTTTCGTCTCCATCTAATCCTTTAGAACAGATGAAAGCTGACGGTCTAGAACAAAAGGAAACGGAGACGAGAGAAGAAAAGGGCGAAGATCATGTCGTCGAGGAAGATGAGCCTCCAGCAAAAAGAAAACGTGTTGCAATGCTATCAGATGGTGGTGGTAGTTCACTTATGAAACAGGTTAATAAACACTTCATCATTATCTTTCCACATATGATTGTAATACTCGAATTACTCAACTGTAGCAAAGAGTGCTGTCAAACTTTGGTGGAATCTAATTTTCAAGAGATAACATATTGTGCAACAGGTCGCAGTAATGGCACGCAAAGTTGGTCCATCTGTGGCAACCGCTGCTGCAAAATCTGCAATTGCAGCTCTTTGTGATGAAGCCTCTTGTCCTAAAGATATTTTCGAAACAGCTGGTGACTCTGCAGTTGACAGGTTCGATTCTCAATTTGCTCATGAATTGGCTTCTCATGTCCTTGTCAAGTCTAATCTAAAACAAATTCTCAGAGCTCTTGGAGATAAAGATACATCAGATATGGAGGAACAGCAAGAAGACAAAGGTAGCTGTGTATTATGATCCAATTAGTATTCCCCAATTTAGAATGAAAAGCTCGAGACTTTTTAGATTTATATTCCTGATTAACTATGCAGAAGGGACTCAGGATCTACCTGTAGCTTTAAGGATGAGAGCGTCAGTGGCAACAGCTCTTGGAGCTGCGGCGGCTCACGCAAAAATACTGGCTGATCAAGAAGAAAGAGAGATGGAACAGTTAGCTGCGTGTATAATTGATCAACAGGTTGGTTGGTTCGAACACTAATAATCTGGAACGTTGGTGTCTCCCTCCACTCTGTCTGTGTCTGTGTTGACCAGTCGTTGTCTTTGTTTAAATCCAGCTGAAGAAGATGAAGAGCAAGTTGAAGTTTCTGGACCACTTGGAATTGATAATGGATGCGGAAGAACAAGTAATGGAGGGCGTAAAAGAAACAATTCTCCAAGAGAGGATTAACGTTCTGCAATTCGCGTTTGGTAGCGGTATAACAAAACGCTGGGATCATACGTACGTGAAGTAGGTGAACCTTTGTTGGTCCGTAGGAGGATGATGTTTGAGATTAGAAATGGATGTGTTTTTGTAAGACTTTTGTCCTTTTGGGTGGTCTCGCTTGTTATTAATAAATCTAGAAGGAAGGAGGGTTTAATCGACTTTATGAGTTAGGTTGTTGCATCTTTTGTAGAATGGTCTGACCAATGAATGGATGGATGAGTCTCTTCTAAATTCGTAAAAATCATTTTCTGTGTTCCAATTGTTTTCTATAAAATAAGTCTATAAGTTGGTTACAACGCCCTCCTCTAAAACTTTATTCATCAGCTGCCTTATTGTCTCTTTGTTTGAGTGAGAGAGAGAGAGGGAGAAGCAAAAAAGAAACTCGAGAGTCGCGAGAGATCTCACTGCGCTCAGGTCATCATCAATCGGAAAAACATTCATCAACTTCGGTTATAACAGATGAAGTATGAATACCAATACCACGAGGTTCTCTCATTTTTCTTCATGCTTGAGATCCAAGTAAGTATTTGAAAATGAGTGTGATAAAGAGTTTCCAATCATGTTTCTTGAAACAGGATTACATAAGAAACTCGAGAGGTGTTGAGTTGTTTACTTGTAGATGGATTCCATCATCTTCTCCCAAAGCTCTTGTTTTCCTCTGCCATGGTAAATTTATTTATAACTCTCTCTTTTTTTCTGGTGAGTTATTCAAGATGGTTTAATTAACCAATAAAAATTCATTTGCAGGTTACGGAATGGAGTGTAGCGACTCCATGAGAGGTGTTCAATCTTAATCTTCTTCATCCATGCATTATTAGATTACATTCTCTCGAACAAAATATTCATTTCTTTTTTTTTTTCGTTAACAAATATTGCTACAGAGCACTGACTTAACTTGTGGTGGGTTTGGACATTTAATTACCTAGTTTTTATATCCATGCATGGCACTCTTATATGTTCTTTTTTTTTGTGTGCTCTGTGTTGAGATGCATTTTTGAAATATATTTGAAGAAAACAAGGGGGATGAGCATTTTAATCATAGTAAGATGTTGAGATATTTAGCTAATCTAACCTTATCATGCTATGACATTTTTGTTTTTATCTTCTCCGTGGACCCTTAGAACCATTGAAAGGATATGGTGGTGTGATAAATGTTATTTCTTAAATGCCTCTGATGATAAGTAAAGTTATGGACATTGTTAGGATTTAGGAACGGTGGGTCAACAAGTCTTGTGTGGTTGGTTTTGGTTGGCGAACGACCGCTAGACCATGCATGTTATTTAACTGCATTTAATTTTTACCTTTCCTCTGACAGAGAGTAACCGATCTTCTAACTGATAAAATAATGAATTACCCTTCTCAATAATCGCAGTTTACCTTCGACATATTTGTATATGTTACATGAAAAACATCTTCTTCGCTATTACTATTTGGTAGGTGTTTCTATGGCTTGGTAGTTGAGAAAAATTGATTCTGTTAGGTAGGTGTTTGAAACTAAACCTGGTATTGATTTGACCCAACAACATTGTGTTCGGTTTTAGAATGCGGAATCAGGCTGGCTTCAGCCGGATACGCGGTTTTTGGAATGGACTATGAAGGTCATGGTCGGTCCATGGGATCTCGTTGCTATATCAAGAAGTTTAGCAACATTGTAAATGATTGCTACAACTATTACACCTCTATTTGTGGTATGTCATTTACAATGCAACACCTTCGTTCATCACTTCTTCTTTGGATTTTGTCTCATCCCTAAACCCATGTTTCTTAAATTTTTCCAGCGCAAGAGGAGTACATGGAGAGGGGCAGATTCTTGTATGGAGAATCCATGGGAGGTGCAGTCACTTTATTGCTTCACAAGAAAGATCCTTCCTTTTGGAATGGTGCCATTCTTGTTGCTCCAATGTGTAAGATATCTGAGAAGGTGAAGCCACATCCGGTGGTGATCAATCTGTTAACTAGAGTCGAAGAGATGATACCTAAATGGAAAATAGTTCCAACAAAGGACGTGATTGACGCTGCTTTCAAGGACCTTGCCAAGCGAGAAGAGGTCTCTCAATATATAAGTCTCATGGAATATTAATTAATAATCACTCACCATGTAAAAGATTGTCTATAGACAGATGTGGTTTTGGTGGTAAATGCAGGTAAGGAACAACAAGCTGATTTATCAAGACAAGCCTAGGCTTAAGACCGCACTTGAAATGCTTAGGACAAGCATGAACCTCGAAGACAGTCTCCACGAGGTTAATTCACTTTTGATTCATTTCTTTTTAGGTGTCATTTCACCCCTAACAAAAATTACTTGACCAAGAAGACACGTCAATGCAGAGTCTTTGATTACCTGATTTTTGTTATTTTTTGGCAGATAACAATGCCCTTCTTTGTATTACACGGAGAAGCAGACATCGTGACGGATCCAGAGATAAGCAAAGCTTTGTACGAGAAAGCTAGCTCAAGGGACAAGACTCTCAAGTTGTATCCTGGGATGTGGCACGCTCTGACGTCTGGTGAGCCTGACTATAACGTGGATCTTGTTTTTGCTGACATCATCAGTTGGCTTGACCATCGAACAGCTGACCCGGCCTCTCTAACTGTCACTCCTATACGAGCTAATACCACTGCTAGTGTCGAGAGGGTTTTTGTTGACGGCGTTAGTAGCGGTCAAAGGAGACCTAGACGCGCCTACTTCAGTCTCCTTTGTGGTTTGAACGGTGGCCGTTTGGTGCCTCGATCTGCTATGTAAAACGTAATAGTTTTTTTCAAACATTGTTTCTGTGTGAAGTTACCTGGAAAAGAGTGAGTTACTCTATGACTGTTTCGTATGTGGATTATTAAAGGTTGGTCTCACTCATGGTTAGAAAAATCTAAGTATGGCCCAGGGACGTATGAACTATATTCTCTTTTAAGCTAGGTGTGATTGAGATGTTGTTATTTTAGCTTCAGCTTTTTGTTTGTAAGAACTCTTAGATATAATTAAAAAAAAAAACAATCTAACAGATGTGGACAGATTCAACACCTTTCCCCTACTCTTTTTGAGACTTAGGAGGCTAGTTAGTGCTGAAAATGATAAAAATTCTTGTAGGTATCTTCTGAGTTTTGACATTTAGGCGATACTTTTGTTAATATTCAAGTTGACAAAAATCAGCAACTCATTGCGGGTTCAGTTAACGGGCATGCGCATGTCCAGAGAAAGCACCAAACTACCGTAAAAAAAAAAGATTTCAAAATCGGTGTGAGGTACGATCTCCAGCTACATTGACAACGAGAAAAATAACAAAAAGGAATGTGAAAAATGAAAAGAAACAAGGCTGTTCTGTCTGCTGCTGCGGTGGTCATGGAGTTATGGGTTGTTTATATAGGAGCTTAGAGCGGAGACATAAACTTCTATTCGGTTGATGAAGAAGAAGTGGTGGTCTCCTCCTGCTTCTGGTCGCCAAAGACACGCTGACGGAAATCTTTGACCATAAGTGGGAGTCCTTGGCGCAGAGCCACCTTTGGTTCCCAACCTAGAAGCTCTTTGGCCTTTGTTATGTCTGGTTTCCTCTTGTGTGGGTCGTCCTCTGTGTTTGGTCTAAACTCTATCTTTGCGTTCGGGTCTATCGTCTCTTGCACCACCTGCCCATTCACTCATGTTAGGATCAGATTCAGCATGAAGAATCATCAAATACGAAGTAGAAAGAAGGGAAAGGGAATATTACCGATGGGATTAACGTTGCCCCAGTAAGTCTCAACCTGAGGGTGCTGCAGAGGATCTCCGTACACCTCACTCGTACTCTCGCTCCCACACGCTTCGTTCGTCTTTATCGTCTTCACAGGGTTGAACTTGTAGTGCACGGGAGAAGCCGGGCAGGCGAGATGGTAGATCTGGTCAACCTCAAGAAGGATGGGCTCGACGACGATCACATTGTCTCCTCTCGCCATCAATCTGTCCACCAGGTGTGACCGCCCCACCGGTCACCACCACCCTTAGCCCTTTGCGTTTCAGACCCAGGGAACGTGAAGGCTAATGTGGCGATCGCGATGCCGACGAGAACGAAGAGGAGTCTCTGTTCCCGTAGCATGTAACTGATGACACGACGAATCGATACGAACCACGGCTTCATCGGCTTCCGTTAGAGAGCTTGCGCTTCTCCTTGCTCCACCTCCATCTCCTGTCGCCGGTATGTCATCTTCTTCTTCTTCCGAGTCGACCTTTAGGACGGGAGTGAAATGCGAAATGACTTTTCTCTTTTCTTTTTTTCTTTTAAGTAGAAGACGCGTTACGGTTTGTTTAAGCCTCCTTCTTCGCTTTTACTACAATATTACCCCCTGCAATTATTTTTACATCTTTTTCTCAGTTTGGCGTTTTTTTGGCATCTATTCATTAATATACCAATTTACAGTTTCTTTAATTTGTCTTTCTAAAATTAACGAATTATTTAATGACTTTACCGTTAATATGTATTTATTAGTCGCCTTTTCCCCATTTCCTATTTATCAAAAAAAATTAAATAACTAATGATATTTAGGCATAAATTATACTCCCTCTGTTTCACGTTAAGTGTCGTTTTAGAGAATTTTTTTCGTTACAAAATAACTGTCATTTTCGATTTTCAATGCAAAATTGCAAAATTTAATTTTCTATTGATTGAAATATGGTTAGGTGTATAGATAATAGTGTTTTTTTTATAGGAAATGTACAAAATTAATTGTTTTCTTAATCTGTGTGGTGAAACCTAAAACGACATTATAATGAAACAGATGGAGTACTACTGACTTTTATATTCATTGTTATTAACAAATCCTTAAAGTTTTATCTATTCTATTAAAACTATAAAACACCTTTTAAAAATAACTATTTCATTCATCGTAATAATTACAGCTTATGCCACTGATATTATTCTCTTACCAGACTAACCATTACTCTCTCTGTATCATTTTAAGCGGTGTTTAAGGGTTTTACACAAAGATTAATAAAATACAAATTTCTATACAATTTATCTTGGTTACATAAAATTGTATTAAATAAAATCAGTTTAACCAATAAGAGAAACATGTAGTATTTTGTAATTGGTTACAAATTTCAATTGACATTAAATTTTATCTACAAATGTGAGAACATCACTTACTATGAAACAAAATAAAAATGCTTAAACACCACTTAAAATGGTACGGAGGGAGTATTCTCTAACCAAATTTACAATAAAATTAAATTTTTTATTTAAAATGTAACACACAAACTATAAATGATTTTTAAAAACATATAACTTTTCTCAAATATATTTTAAAATTTGATGATTAATATTATTCAGACATATATATTTGAATTGTAAAAATACAACATATCATTTACAACATATTATAATTCAGTTTAATATATTCCTCAAAAATAAATAAGAAGTCAAATTTTTTCGGCATATAAAAAAAAAACTTAAAGACAAATTTATCTATTTTATTAAACCATAAGCTTGCTGGCAGAGAGAGAGAGAGAGAGAGAGAGAGGAA